>NW_009932247.1:62536-78003 GCF_000696875.1 Nestor notabilis | reverse complement strand
TTCCTGCTGTCTTTGCAATCTCTGCTTCCTTACATGCTGTGTCACCATTTCCCCAGTGTTGGCTGGTCTCATCTCAGCATTGATGCAGGGGATGAGTGATCTCAAAGCTGGGACCTTTTATTCCCAAGCTGCTGATGTTAGAAGTGTCAGTAGAGAAGCAGCAGAATTGCTGATAAAGATACAGCATTTGAAGGGCAACAAGATTGCCCTTGTTTGTGCTTCCCCACTGAAGAATCAACAGAGTGTAACCAAGAGATCTTATGTCTTACCTTGTCAATGAAGGAGGCAAATTTGTTGTTGAGGGTTTGAATCTGATCCTTCTCATCCCTACGAATACTCTGGATGTTGGGGTCAATCTCCAAGTTGAGAGGTTTCAGAAGGCTCTGGTTGACCGAGACTTCATGGATGCCCCCAGCTGGGACAGCAGGGAATCCAGGGCCACCAATGCCACCACCAAACCCAAAGGCACCACCAACGCCACAGGGGATCCCAGTGCCAGCACCAAAACCTGCAGGTCCATAGAAGCCACCACCTCTTCCAGCTACGGAGATCCTCTTGCATCCACCAAGACTGTAGAGGCTCCTGCTTCCAAAACCTCCAGCAAATCTTCCATAGCCAGCAGCAGTACTGCAGCTTCCACCTTGGGATGCAGAACGCAAGCAGAAGCTGGAGCTGCTGGCATTCGGGATGAAGGCAGAAGCAGCACTGAAGCCGGTTTTGATCTGGTTCCTTGCAGCGCACTGGCGAGACATGGCAGCTGGTGTGAGCAGGGTGAGAGTGGTAGAAAGAATGAAGCAGCAAGGAAGTGGATGAAGGCAGGAAGGTGAAGTTGTGCTCCCCCAGGCTGGGACTGGCCCTTTTATACCCTTTACTAGCTGGGGATGGGTCTGGCGTGATGCTCATCTCACTGATTAACTGGGCTCGGCACACCCAGCCACGAAGCAGCCAGTGAGTTCACCATGAGCACAGACACCGATGAAGCACTCGCAAAGTGCAGGAGTTGCATTTTTTCATGACAGTCATGATGGGGCTGTCGAAATATCTGCGAAAACACTAAATAGTTCCTGCTCAACCCCTGTTCACAGCCCTCCCTTTCCCACTCCCTCCTTTCACCTCTGCAGTAGATGGTTGCCCATGTTGGGCAAGCGCTCGCTCATCTGTTTCATGGGTGAATCAATCCCTCTGTTGCATAAAGACACAGTATTTCACAGTGCAGTGGTCTGAGGGCTGAGAAATCTGTTACTGTGGGTCTGTGTTTTCCTGCTGCTGTGGTTTTGAGTAAACCCCAGTGGGGCATCAGCACCTCAGGCCTCGACTTGTTGGAAATGCTGGGCTCTTGTTCTCATGCCCCAACAAGAATCATTTAAACCAGAACTGATATGGATGGGAGAAAGTGGTGATGGAGGGAAAGATGATGGGGCCTTGGTGGAAGTCTTGGACCATCAACTACCAAAAACCAGCTGGGGAGTGGAGAGGACATGGAAGGTGATTCTATGAATGGTATTTTCAGACCTTTCTGTGAAAAGTGCCTACGTTTCATCCTGATTCAGACTGACAACAAATGATGAAATATCAGAATATGACCTGGGAGGGAGTTACTGCTGTCTGTGACGACACAAAACCTGAGTTGGCGATTTCTCAGGGCTTCACCTTCACAGATCTTTTGGCTGTTTCCTGACTCATGGGATGACCTTGTCTCTACATGGTGTGAAGCCTGTTCCCAGGCTGCCCTCCCCACATCTGTTGTCTTCTCCCTCTGATATCTCTTACTCACAAGGAAATTGACTGCTTGGGATCAGGGCTTACGACATTGTTCACAGCCAAACTCCCTTTACTCTTATTCCATGTAGCACCCAGGTAAAATCAAATAGTGCATTTCTCTGAAGAAGGACACATGGAGACATTCAGGGCCATGAATGGGATTCTGGATGTAGTTCTCAGTGACCTAATCTAGTTGAAGATGTTCCTGCTCATTGCAGGGGGATTGGACTAGATGAGCTTTGAAAGTCCCTTCCAACTCAATCTATTCTATGATTCTATGGTGTTTTGACTCGCCCTGTGCATGCTGTATTGCAGCACTGTCGTCATGGTTAAACCCCAGCCAACAACCAAGCATCACACAACCCCTTGATGGGATGGGGAAGGGAATCTGCAGTGTGAAAGTGAGAAAACTCGTGAGTGGAGATAAAGACAATTTAATAGGTAAAGCAAAAGCTGCACATGCAAGGAAAGCAAAGCAAGGAATTAATCCTCTACTTCCCATGGTCAGACGGGTGTTCAGCCATCCCCAGGCTCCATCACTCATAGCAGGAAGACAAACACCATCCCTCTGAACATCTTCTCCTTTCCTTCCTTCTTCCCCAGCTTTACATGCTGATCATGACACCATATGGTCTGCTATAGCCCTTGGGTCAGCTGGGATGAGCTGTCCTGGCTGTGTTCTCTCCCACATTCTTGAGCATCTCCATCCAATTCGCTGGTGGGTTGTGGTGAGGGGCAGCAAAGGCCTTGATTCAGTGTAAGCGCTGCTCAGCAATGACTAAACAGCCCTGTGTTTTCAGCACAAACCCAAAACGTTGCCCCATACCAGCTACTGTGAAGAAAATTAATGCTATCCACCCAAACCCAGCACAACTTTACACACAGACACTCATGGGAGAGCAGGCAGGGTGCTGGAAATCCACTCCCAGTGTCTTGTCTGGATGCCCAGGGATGGACACTCTTCTCTTGGACCCTGCAGCCCGCTGGGTTTGCCAAGGTCTCTCTTGTGGCTGCCCATGCCCATGCTGGATATCTACTCACCAGAGGAGGTAGCAGCCGCCTGCAGAGTTGCTGTAAAGTCACAGCTTTCCCCAACCATTAGAAAGGCCCTTGGAGGCACTGGGTATGGAGCAGGTATTTGCAGATGCATCTTATCCCACCCCCCCACCTTATCTTCTTCTCTATTCTTCTAGTATTTCCATTACACACCCTGGAATGAAGCTAAAATAACTGGTTTGGGAGTGTTTCAGCCACTGTGCGTTAAAACAAGCAGCAGTTTTTAAGAGGACAACTCCTGTGACTAAGCTACTGCCTGTCCTAAAGAGCTCTGTAAAAATGTTACGGGTAGCAATTAGCAATCAGTTCCCTCCATGTATTGCAAATTCAAGCCCCTGAGTGCAAATACCATTCATTTCATCATGACTAAGGGTTTAATCTGGGCTGTGCTAGAATTAACAAGGGTTGTCCTCTCCTACTGAAATACAAGCCTGAGGTTATTGCTACGTCTGTTTAACTTGTCTGGTAGGATGGATGCAGAAGGTATGTACGTGGTGACTAGAGCCCTGCTCTGGAGCAAGGACAGTTGTACATTGGTTGTGTATCCAGAGATGGGAACATTTGCCAAGGTGTCATTTTATATCTTGCTAAAGAAGGGATGCCCTGGGAGAACAAATATTCTGGCCCCAGCCTCTCCCATGCTCGATGAAGAGCTTTGTAATCTCTGTGTTACAACCCAAGTGCTGATGCAATGGGTAGCATCTGCCTGACATGCCTGTTGGCTACATGCATTACATCCTCTTTGGTTAGAAAGTGTGTTCAGGTAGCAATGAGGAAGACCATCATTTAACATTGCCCAGGCTGCTGTTCAGGGCGAGGATATTGCTCCTTCCCAGAAAGCTGCTGTGAGTATTCAGCAGGGAGAGGTGGTGGAGCAGGAGTGAGAGCCACAGCAGACCCATAGCCAAGCCTGCAAGTTTTTGGGAAGGAGATTGCCTGAGGGGTACAGAGAGGAACATCAGAGCATCCCAGAACATTATAGGAAACTGATGGTCTTGAAGGAAACCCCAAATACTCTTGATCATTCAGGCACTGCCAATTCCTCTCTACTTGCCCACCTCTTCGAGTATTTGCCTATTACTTGAACTTACTGAATCTCATGGGGTGGGAGCTGGGACTTTTTTTCTAATCACATCTACTTGTCCAGCTGCTCTTCCAGCAGTGAGATGTGTCACTGTAGCTTTCAGCCAGATGATGCTCTGCTTTTGCTTCTCAATTAATTTCTCCCGATTAGCCAGAACCACATCTAAAAGTGCTATACCTCCTCTGTTTTTTCTCCACCTTGTCAAAGCAAGATCTTGTCTCCAGTGTATTCTAGGAATGTGAAGAAACATTGGATTTTGAAGACTTTCACTTCCCAACAGTTATCCTGTTCTTGGATATTTTTTACAGCTATTGGATGAGCAAAGGGTAACTCAGTGTAGCATGTGAATTCACATGGACCAGATCCTCCACCTGCTTATAGTCAAAGGAGAGAGAACATCAGCATCAAGACCCAAGATGAACACCTTAACCAGTGTGGCCAGTGCTCTGAACAAAAGGGTGTGCTTTCAACACACAGATGTTTGCACTCAGCTCACAGTAAAAGGGGTTTTGAGATGCACTGATACACTCGAACAAGTCGGGTGGTTGCTCTGGCTCCCCTAGTAATTAGTTCCCTATTGTTAGAAGTTTATGCAGGTACATCACACACTTGGCACTGCCCTTCGTACCCGCTGGGAGCCAGGCTGTTGGATGTTGTATTGGCTGGGACCTGCATGTAAATGAATCTTAGACCTTTTCCCCTGTGCCTGGCTCTTGCCTTGGCGTGCCCTGTGTTTAGCTTCCAGGGGGGAGAACGCTGAAATCACCAGCAAGCTTTCTTTTGGTGCTATGCTGTGCTGGTGTGTTTTGGCTGCTAATGGAGAGATGTGAACTAGGAGCAAAAATCTGAGCCTTTAACTAGGCAGGGCCCTAGGAAAAGTGCTTGTTATCTTCATTTGCATTTGCTGTTCCATGTCTTTAATTAAAAGACCCACAAAATAGAATAAATTACATATGCATCTTTATTAGACAAACACCAGAAAGTGAAAAGAGACAAACAGTCATGGGACACGTTTTATATACAAAATCCGGCCAAAAAGTGCTGAGCTGTAAAAAGCAAGCTGCCAATTTAAAACACTTGGACTCATGTTCAATAGCAGAGCCCTACACAACGCGTGCGAGACAACACAGCTGAGAGAGAGTTCCTAAAGTGAGGATCCTGTGCAACAAGACATAGGGTTTAGGTGGCCCTCATTCTGTTGACCCCAGCTATGCTTTAGTAAAGGGCCAATGTTAAGGTGTTTTCTGGTGAATGAAGGCATCTGAAAGGAGTTTTTTAGCTTCTGTAACTTCTTCTGGTGGAGGAAGTTGAGACAAACTTCATGCTGGAGCTGCTGCCACCCCCGAGGGTGGCGGTGGTAACCCCGGGACCGCTTCCACAGCTGAAGCTGTTCCCCATGTTGCAGATTCCCCCTCCCATGCTGAGGTTGCTTCCTCCTCCATACCCTGTCCCCACAGTGGTTCTGGTCACAGCTGCAAGAAGGAGAAGAAGCTCTCAGTTTCTTTGGGCACAGGCACATTAATGCTTAAATAAGTAATTGCTCGTATTTTAGAGACTTACAGATATTCACTGGGACACCATCTCCAGCCAGTCTGTTAGGGGAAAAAAGACAACAAGGTAAGAGGATAAGAAGTCTGTTGACAGTGTGTGTGAGGGAAATAGGGTGTATTTCCTAGAGATCTTGGGGAGAAAAATAAAATCTTGCTCTAATTTGGGGGTGCTTCCTGCAATGTTACTTCCACTAGCAAAGGACAATCATCCCCCTCCCTGCCACCCAATGCCCTGTTTAGCTTTCCAGACATGCTGAGCATCTCCAGTGCTTACATTACTTTGCCTCTCCATCATCAGGACTAGAAGGGTTGTGTTTCCTACCCACCTGCACTCTTCTCCCTCCAGCAGCTTCCTATAGGTTGCAATCTCAATGTCCAGGGCCAGCTTGACATTCATGAGCTCCTGGTACTCCCGGAGCTGTCGGGCCAGGTCTGCCTTGGCCTGTTGCAGAGCATCCTCCAGCTCGGCTAGTTTGGCTTTGGCATCTTTGAGGGCCATCTCCCCACGTTCCTCAGCATCTGCGATGGCTGCTTTCAGATTGGCACACTGCAGAAGAGAAACCCCCAGTCGAATTGCCCATAGCAAACCTAGACTTGATTTTTATCTACCCTGAAATCACAAGGTTTTATTCCAGCCCCAGCAGGTTAACCATGTTTTAGTGACAGTTCTCTTTTTGGAAGAAAAAGCATCAAACTGAGCAGAACCTGCCCAGACTGCTCTGATGTTTTCCTTTCTCTCCCTTGCAAGTTAGGGGGTAAATCAGTTAAAAGTGTGGGGTTTGCTGCTTTTTACCTGCTTCTTCACACTGTCGATTTCAGACCTCAGCCGCTGGACGTGGCGGTTGAGCTCGGAGATCTCCTGCTTGGTGTTGCGGAGGTCGTCCCCGTGTCTGCCTGCTGTAGCCTGGAGCTCTTCATACTGTCACAGAGAGAAGAACAATCACCCAAGGGAAAATCCATCCTTTTTGAAGTCACCCAGGTACCTGAGAGCACGGGTCCCTCCTCAAGCTGAGACTAGCAGCTGTGCAAGATGCAATATCTGAGATAGTTTTCTTGGAACAGTTGGTCTTTATCTGTTCAAGACAAGACAGGAAGATAACAGCATGGAAACCCCCAGATTCTTCACCTTGGTTTGGTACCAGGACTCTGCTTCAGCCCGGCTCCGGTTGGCGATGTCCTCATACTGTGCTTTGACCTCCGAGATGATGCTGTCCAGGTCCAGGTTTCGGTTGTTGTCCATGGTAAGAACGACAGAGGTGTCAGAGATCTGCGTCTGCATCTGGGACAGCTCCTGAAATGTGCACAGGGGATTAGGTGAGCTCATTGCATTGAAAGATGCCTTTTCATCCTTTCAGATGAGCATGCAGACCTGGCAGAGGCTACAGATCGTTATCTAACCAGCTAAGACGGTTGGTGTAACTCTAAAAAGATAAAGGAGTTAGCATCTCCCGGGGGAAGAAATTACAGGTTTTCAGGGAGAAGCTCTAAACTGAAGGTTCAAATGGCTTGGGAGGGGCTTGTACTCACTGCTTCATAGAGGGCTCTCAGGAAATTAATTTCTTCAGTCAGCGCATCTACCTTGGCTTGTAGTTCCACCTTGTTCATATAGGCAGCATCTACATCCTGGAGGACGAGAGATTTAGGTTATGTGTTTTAAACTCCCATTAGCAAGTCAGGAACACACATATCCCTGCAGTAATAGTCCAGGAAAAAGCTATTGAGAGGTGAATGGATGGATCTGTGACTGAATAGGTGATCAGAACTCTACCAATAGTCATCAGATGGTGTTCTGTCGCTTTCTCTCACCTTCTTGAGTGTCACAAATTCATTCTCTGCAACTGTGCGCCTGTTGATTTCATCTTCATACCTGATGGAGGGAGGCAGAAGGAGCATTTGTTTAGGCAAGTAACAGACAGAGGTGATTTTAGTTTGCTGGAATGAACTTCCTTAAGAGCATTTTGCATACAATGGTCTTTTCTCCTAAAAAAGCACCTGAATAAGAGACCATGAGCATGTTCCTAGGCTAAACTAGTTAAAACAAGTACATCAAATAAATTTGAAAGAATCTATTCTTTTCTCCTATTTCTGGCCATTAGTCAGACTCCTCCTGCCTCTCAGGCAAATTCAACTGTCCTGGAACTCTCAGACATACCATGTAATTTCTCTTTTTTTTTTTTCTTCTCAGTGGGTAATTTAATGAGTCTTTGATCATATTTGAAATGATTCCCTAAATGTTTGTGTATGTGGATCTGTAACTCCATTACCGTTTATCTTGAGAAAATGTCACAACCTTCACTGTTGGGAATTCCTGTGTCCCAGACCCTCCTGGATCCCCCGGTTGGCTTAAGGATGTTGAATGGAGAAAGGCTGCACCTACTCAGGTAAGTAGACCACTAGCTCAGTAAACTTACTTCTTCTTGAAATCCTCAACCAGGTACTGTGTGTTGACGAGCTCTCCCTCCAGCCTTCCCTTGTCGCTCAGCAAACTGTTCAGCTGCATCCTGAGGTTGTTGATGTAAGTCTCAAAAAGCGGCTCCAAGTTGTTCTTAACTGTTTTCATCCCCTGCTCCTGGAGCAGGCTCCACTTGGTTTCCAGCACTTTATTTTGTTGCTCAAGGAATCGGACCTGCAAGCAGAAATATCCTGAAGATGCTTTGGAAAAGCAGAGGTTATGGAGAGCTTTCCTTGCAAATGTGGGATCTCAGGACCAGCTGAGGTGGTGAAACACTCTTTACAGCTGGTTTTGATAGCCTAATTCTCCTCTGCTACAAAAAGGAATTTGCTGTTTGGCTGCAGAGCCCCCTGCTCAATGTTGCAAACAAGCTGTGGAATGACTGCTGATTTTCTTGCACTGTGCTTGCTGAATCAAGGTAAGATGCATGCATTTTTTGTGAAGACTGCATGCAAAATGAGATAAGGAGCAAGACGGGGTTTGCACTCTTACTAAAACCCCAATAGTAAAGTGCCATTTCTTTTTCCCTTCAGTATAGCTTCCACACCCCACAAAAGCTCCACAATGGCGCAGTGTTTTCCTTGAAACCAAAGAGGAGCTGCTCAACCAGAGCAGAAATCAAGCAGTTGCTCTTGTGCATCTAATAGAATTAACAAGGAAATGAAGTGGACAGACAGTGTCAGATCAGATTTTTCTATTTTGAAACATGCTGTCCAAGCATGTTTCATAACAGTTCAAACAAGCTGGTACTGTTGCAGTGATACTTTTAAATGCCTTTCAGGTAATTCAAGCAATAAGCTTACTTTGCCTGATGCCAATTCATGCCATTCCTTTCTTGGTCATTTTAGGTTGGTTGCTTGCATCTCACTTTAACTATGTAAAAACTGTTATATAGGCTCCTATAGTGCTCAATGGAGAGAGTCCAACATCTCCAGAAGGATGGGATTGTCTTCTAGAGCTTTCTTTTTCCACTGCCTTTGAGATGTCAAGCAGCAAATGAGGAGGATCTCTAATACTGGATGATTAATTCATAGCAACCACTATTGCAGGTGTAGCAGGTACCATTCCCTGGAGTTTCCAGGGACTGGGCATATTCCAATCTCATTCCTTATTTCTATTCCTTCTTGATCATAAAGCAGCTAAGAAAAGAGTCCCCATCAAAAAAATCAGGACAAGATATTTAGGGAAGCTCATGTCTCACCTTGTCAATGAAGGAGGCAAATTTATTGTTGAGGGTTTTGATTTGTTCCTTCTCCTCCTTTCGGATCCTTTGGATGTTGGGATCAATCTCCAAGTTGAGAGGTTTCAGAAGGCTCTGGTTGACGGAGACTTCGTGGATGCCCCCAGGGCCACCCATGCCACCACCAAATGCACCATATCCATAGCCAAGGTTAGCTGGCATGCCAAAGCCACCACCGTACACACTACCACCACCAAAACCTGCAGATCCATAGAAGCTACCACCCCTTCCAGCCACAGAGATCCTCTTGCATCCACCAACATTGTAGAGGCTTTTGCTTCCAAAGCCACCACCAACCCTAGAAAACCCGCTGCCAGCATTACAGCTTCCAAGCCGGGTGACAGAGCATGAACTGAAGCTGGTGCGGGTAGTGTTTGGGATGACGGCTGAAGCAGCGCTGAAGCCACTTCTTCCCCTCTGAATCCTCACGGTGGACTGGCGAGACATTTCTGGCTTTTGGATTGAGATGGATGCTACAGCAAGAATAAAGGAGCAAAGGTGCTGGCCTGGAGCAAGGAGTAGGAGGGAAAGGAGAAAGATGAACCTGTGCTCTCCACGAGCTCGGGAGAGCCCTTTTATGCATGTATGAGACTGGGATGGGTTTGATGAGGTGGATCATCTTTCTGATTAATTAGGCTTGGCATGTCCAACAGCATTCTGGAGAATGAACTCACTCCTCTCACACACCCTTCTGAAATAATATAGCCAGGTTCTGAGCAACAGTGGTATTGTTTGGGAATAACTGTCGCCTTCTGCCGCCTTTGTAGACAGCCAGGCTCTTCGCCATATCAAAGCATTGGAAAGTTGCAATGAGTCACGTTGGGCGCAGGGAGGAAAACACCGTTCAAAATGCCTGTCACTCAACACCTCTCTCATTTGAAAACTTCATCCCTCAGGATTGCTTTTGCCCCTTCTCTGTTCCCAAGCAGGGCTGTGAGAAGTTGCAGTCCCTTGCGGTTTAGGAAAGGGATCTGTGTTGGGCAGAGCAGTGTTTTACAGCAAGTCCTGTAGTAAATTGTTCTGTGCTGGGGTCTGGGATTTGTGCTGCATGGTCCCCACCATGCCACCACAATGTACCTGCAGAAACAACTTTGCTTCTGTCCCTATAAAGGCTCAGCTCTCTGAGCTGATCTCTCCTGAAAATCCTGCTTCTGCAGACTTATTCTTCTTATTCTTCTGAATAGAAATACACTAAAAAGAAATTCAGGAGTGAAACAAATGGTTTTGACAAGGTCTTTTGTTCATGTGTGGATTTTGACAGCTGCCATCAAGCTCTATCACAGATAGTTGTGTTAATATCTTGGCTATGAAGATTTGGACCTTGATATTTTAACAGGATGCAAACAAACAAACAAGAGAAAAAAGAGGAGGAAAGATTGTGGGAATGGGAACTGCTTTGAATCCACAGTCTTTATGGAAATAGAGTGCTCCAGGGCTGTTCCCAACTCACAGTTTATAAACACAATGTAGTTTCCCAAACATTTAATCAGCTCTTTCAGCACTGCACATGTGAAAGTGTGATCCTGCCTGCTTGAATCCATGAGGAAAGTGCTCCACAGGATTCCCTCTGCCCCCATCTGCAGCACTTGGGACACAGTGACACATCGTGGATCTTTCCATTCTCAGTGCAGCTCTTTGCTTTGCATTTCGCATGGCAAGCACTTGGAGTAACAAGTTGAGTTGAAAAATGTGAGAAATAATGCATTTTGGGGGCTAGAAAGTGCTTCTGGCCCTCTTTGTGCTTCAGGTTCTTCAGGAAAAAATGATTCATCATTTATTTATACAAGAAGGTGAGCTTGCAAATGATCCCCCTGAAACAGATTCTTCTCATGCTGTCTGCAGGCTGCAGCAGAGGAATAACATGATATTGAGGAATTGCCATGGTGGAGGGGTGTTGGGCTTTGATCTGTCCCTTTCTTGCAAGGTAGCAGGGTAAAGGAAACTCCCAGAAATTGGAGTTTTATCATTTTGTTCCCCCGTTGTTTCCCCAGCTGCTTTCTTTCATATGGATTGCATTTGGAATTGAGTTTTAAACGAAGGAGGAATAAATAGCAATTGTCAGTTTACTTCGGTGTCTATTACAAGACTGAGCTTTTATTGTAAGGAAGGGCTTAATCCTGCAATTTTTTGCCCAGCAGGCCTGTCTCGTTGAGTCTGGCTGCCTGCACATTTGCACCCATGGGAACTGGGAGTAAATGGATTGCAACCAACAGGTCTGCATCCAAAAGGCAGTGGATTATTGCTCAGCCTTAGGGTTTTGCCCACCAGTTGGCAGATTTCATGACTTGAATGCTGAGTGCAAGTCCCCATAGCAAGGCATTCAAAGGCAGATGCAAGATGCCAGCCTTCTTAAATGCATGTGGCTCCTTTGGGGGTTCCTCTCTCAGGTGCTATCCATCTCACTTAAATCTAACTGTCTGAAAGCTGTTCTGTATTCTTGTGTAGTCAGTGGAGGTCAGGACCAAACTGCAGATTCTCCCATCCTAAATCAGAGATGGAAAGGCCCCTGAAAATCATTTCCCACTTTCACCAGCACTATGTGGGTAGACAAGATGGCTGAGTCAGGGTGTGCAGAGCTGGCCGGGCCAAAACCCACCTTTGGTTACTAACAGCGTGATGCGTCAGTACTTTCCTTTTCCCCCCAGGCTCCTTTTACATATGAAACTTGTCTTTTTTGGCTAAAGAATACGCCAACTGCTTTGGAGTCCATTGTTAATAATAGTAATAATACAGGTCCTCCAACCAAGTAAAAAGAAATTAATTTCTTTCCATTTCACATTTGCACTAGGGTGGAGGTGATGCGGTTGTCACTCATCTGGAAGGAATTTGAGAGGTAATTACAAAAGGCAGAACTGTGAGCACAAGGAGCTGTAGCTACAGGTTTGGGATATGGGGTGATGGCAAAGGGGGGCCCCCACCCTGCTCTGTTGATGAAACACAGGGTTTCCAGGTAGCTCCTGGGGGAGTGTCTCCCATGCACCCTGCAGCTCCAGGCATGTAATGAATTTGCTGCTCTGATGCAGATAGCTTGCTCTGATACGGACTTTTTCTCCTCCACCAAAGGATAATGCTTGTGCTCACTCAAGCTGCTCTGTAGTTCTTCCTCCTAATCGAACAAAGGGAGCTGTGTTTAGGCAGGTCTCACCGTGTGAGAATCCCCCTGATGTAGCAGAGGATGTCTGCGAGGTTGAGCAGGCACTGGATCTTTTCCTTCCCTTCTCCTCCTCTTTTCTTCTTACCAGGCTCAGCAGAGAGGGCACGCAGCAGCAGGTGCAAGCCCCAGACCAAGAGGCAGGAGGTGCTTTTACATTGTGTTGTAAACCTGGGAGTAAAGTCTTGGCTGAGTTTGGTCCTGGCATGATGCTGATACCAAGGTAATAACTCCTTTGAGATTAGGAAAGTGAGTTCTGACTCTATGAGGGCAATAAAGGCAGCTCCTGCCCCTTTAGTGAGAAATTTGAACCATTTTCTGCACTCAGTGAACGGGGGATACCTCTAACAGCTTTTCATCACCTCTCCAGCATCCACCTCAGAAGCCTTCATCTGATAACGGATAATGCCCTTTCTCAGACAAGAATGGAGTTTTTGGCAGTGCCTCTGTGTGTTTTGTTTTCAAAAATACATCCATTTGTAAAATAAGAGTGTGTCTTACTAACCTGCATTGGTTCACCTGTGCTACCTAATCTCAGCTTAATTATCAGTAAAGCCAAGGCTGTAATTTAGGTTAATTGCTTAAATTAAAGCCTTTGGGTTAAACTTGGGCTGCTAACCTAAATTCAAACCCTACTCATTTTGACCATAATTTACTATTTCATCCCAAGTTAATGAAGCCCTCCTGGTCACTCTTTGCTTTTTCCATTGGGGACCACACGACTCCATGTGCTCCCCACATGGATATATTGTGAGGATGGGCACCTCTGGAGACCTCTTGAGCAGGAGCTGAGCGTCCCTGAATCTCATTTCCCGAAGGGATGAATTAGGATGAACTCCTCAGAAGCTTTCCCATAGGTGTTGCCCCGCAATGGGTGTTGCAGTCCTTTGAGCCTGTTCCCAGCAGTATCTGGAGGCCAGTCAGCTATAACTACCAGATGACTTTGAAGTGTAGGTGTGACCTGCTTTCTCCAGATAATTGTTTTCTGGGCTAGCATGGAGACACTGATGCAGCCCAGGGTTTTGGAATAGCTTCACCTTCGTTATTGCTGTTGTTGCCAGATGCTTTATACTGAGTGGGGAGGTCTCGTTTCCCCTTACAGCTTGTTGCATCTTGAAAGAACCTCTGACCTTAGGTGGGTATGAGCTGACTCCTCCTTTATCCTATTCTGCTGGCAACACTGGTGTTTATTTGGTGGTACCCAAAGAAGCCCAAATGTCCCAAATTGCATTGCAATGCTTTCTGAGCCTGTCTTTAACCCCTTTAATCCCTATCCTTTAATCCTTTTAAGCCCTGACTAGGGCTGCAGGGGCTATGATCTCCAGCAAGCTTCATGTGGAAAGCAAGATCTTTCAGCACTGAAGGTTGTCACAGCAGAGCATCTGTAGCATCATTAATGATTTAATTAAAGATATGTAGCAACATTAAAGGTTGGACATGATGATCTTAAAGGTCTTTTCCAACCTACTGGATTCTATGATTCTAACTCCTGATTTCTCCTGGCCCCAGGGTACATCTTTTCTCCTGATAAGGAAAACCAAGCCCTGGAAGCGGCGCTGCTGGGAAATCCCATTATTTCTTTTTGACCAGCGTGCCTGCACGTGGCTCTATCCTGCACTGAACACTGCTCCTGGTTTGAGTTTCCTTGCGGAGAACCATAGCACTTGTGTGAAGTATAACTTCTCCCTGTTAAAACAAACTGGACCTGCCCAATGCTGTTCTTGGAGCTGGTAAGATAAACAAGGATTATTCATGTGTCCTGGGAAGTGTATCCAGTCATAGAATCATGGGATGCTTTGGGTTGGAAGGGACCTTAAAGCTCCTGCAGCTCCAACTCCTGCCCCGGGCAGGGACACCTTCCACTAGAGCAGGTTGCTCCAAGCCCCTGTGTCCAACCTGGCCTTGAACACTGCCAGGGATGGGGCAGCCACAGCTTCTCTGGGCACCCTGTGCCAGCGCCTCAGCACCCTCACAGGGAAGAACTTCTGCCTAAGAGGTCATCTCCATCTCCCCTCTAGCAGGTTAAAGCCATTCCCCTATATTCTATCACTATATACCCTTGTCCAAAGCCCCTCTCCAGGTTTCTTGTCAGCCCCCTTTACATTTTCAATAATTAAAAATGAGAAAACCACACACCAAAATATAGTTTAACAACAACAGCCCCTTTTGGACGCCCTGCCTGTTCCAAACACTTCTTCTTTGCAAGCTTCCAGCTATTTCCTTAGAACAGTCTAAGAAACATAGTCAGACACTTGAAAACTGAGGCAAATTGCTAAATGAATGAAGCCCAACTCATTCACCCGTCACGAAACCTCCTCTAGTGCTGCCCGACTTTCCAAAGCCATAATTTCCTTGCCCCTTCCCATGTGCTGGAGGGGACACTCATGGGGTGAGCCCCACTCCAGCCCCACTGTGGGATCATCAGGGCTTCAAGCCCTTGCAGGGCATCTCTGTGCTTTTCTTTGCTCTGGGCCCCCACCTGCTGGAGACACCATAGTGGATTGTCCGGTGCTTGCACACCTCTCGGATGGGTCCCATTGACTCAGGAGCTCAGATGTTTTTCCATGCAGGAAGCATTCCGGCACACTGAGCATGAGGTGCTTTTGCCTTGCAGACATAGCTGATGCCCCCCTCTTCTCTCACTCCCTTGGGTGTGTATGGAGTTTGCAGGGAATGAGGGGTAGGTTGGTGGGTACCAACCAGTCTTCTTTTAGGACCAGCATCCCCAGTGGGCTGCAGACCCTTCCTCATCTGCTCCCCTCCTAACCTGGGCCCTTTCCTCACCCCTGGTTCACGCTCCAGCTCCTGCCTGCATTGAGTTCCCACCTCCCACTGTGCTTCCCACTCACTGCTGCCAGGGCTCACACCTGGCCCTACAGCCTTGCGGAGAGCAAGAGCAGGGGGATGCCCATGGAGCCACAGGAGAGAGCCCAGGATCAGCGTGGGAGCCTGGCCAGAACCCTCTTTCCAGGCAGGTCTTTGCAACCTCCCAAGGGGGCCTGGATGGGGATTGGGTGCCCAAGTGCTGGGGGTATGTTGGGAGAGCTCAGATTTCTTCAAAATGAACCTGAGGCCCCAAAACATCCCTTCCAGAGGAGCAGCCAGGATTCCTAGTTAGACACTGACACAGGGTGCCCAGAGAAGCTGTGGCTGGCCCCTCCCTGGCAGGGTTT
>NW_009932247.1:0-62505 GCF_000696875.1 Nestor notabilis | reverse complement strand
GGTTGTATGGGGTTTGGACCAACCTTCTCTAGCAGAAGGTGTCCCTGTCCATGGCAAGGGGTTGGAACTGGATGAGCTTTAAGCTCCTCTCAAACCATTCCATGATTCTGTGATTCTATGATTCTATATTTGCATGTGCCTGGGAAACCTCAATGTGCAAACACTTCATGTGCAGATACTGGGTGCTTTGTCTTATGTCCACCCCTCTTTGCTAGTGCTGTCCTCCCTCCAATTGCTCTTCCTGGTTAGGGCATCATTCTCTTCCCTGTTGATGACAATCTTGCTACATACTTGCCCTGGTGCTGATGCCAGAGCTGGGCTCCTCTGCCTCTTGCTGTTTCTATTAACTAATGGCCAGGCTGAGCCAAGGAAGCTGTGGCTGCGCCATCCCTGGCAGTGTTCAAGGCCAGGTTGGACACAGGGGCTTGGAGCAACCTGCTCTAGTGGAAGGTGTCCCTGCCTGTGGCAGGGGGTTGGAACTGGATGAACTTTAAGGTCCCTTCCAACACAAATCATTCCATGATTCTATGCCCTCATGTGCCAACTCATGAATCCCAGCTGAACCTTTAGGAATCACCTTCCTTTTCCCACTTCCCTGCGCTTTCTCACTCTTGCAGAAAGGGTAGCTTTGCAGTTAACCACCACAGTGGGATTCATCCAGCTTTTGGCTCAGCCCTGAGGCAGCTTTTCCTCCCACTCCCTCAGTCCTCCATCCATCCCCCGCTCCTTTCCACCCTTCCCAGCCTGTCCCAGAGCCTGAGTCCTACAACCGAGTTTTGTTTCCTTCAGACAACACTCCTTCCTCATGAACTGCCTACAGAGAGTCCCCGCTGTGGCTGGGGCACATGTGGATACCCAGAGCAGAAGAAAAGCCAAAAACCATCAGATTTTAAAAATGACAAATGCTCTTTATTGGACCATACAGTATGGTAGGCGTGGAAGTGAAGAGGCTGTAGCCATGAGGACAAGGGGTTAGGAACTGGTGTGGCCATTCATATACATAGAAAGCAATAACCTTTCCCACAGGTGCCTGAGAAAACAGAAAGGGCTGGAAAAAAATCTTTAGTTGCAAACAAAACATTTGGAGGTTGTAACGTGTGTTGTGGACAGAGGCTTTTAGAGCACCTTGGAGCTATTTTCATTGCTGGGGACCCAGGACTGAGGATTCACAAGGCTGTCACTCTTGTTCTAGGATGAGTGAAATGAAGGTGTGTGGCCGAACGCAGTTTTTCCCGTTCAGCAAAGTGCTTCCACTTTGCTTTAAATGCGTGACACCAGGGGCAGAACAGGGGAAGAACAAGGACTGTGCTGAAAGAGGGCCACCACGGGGTCCACCGCAGCTCCCCAAAGCCCTGTCAGTGACCCATTACAAACTATGCTTTAGCCAAAGGTACTCCAGATTCTCGTGGGATCCTGGTCTCCCCCCACTGTCCTTGAAGGTGGAGGGAGGAGGACGGAGGAAGGAGAGGGTCTAGCGCAGCTATTTACACCATCGATCCATAGGGCAACACTTGCTTTCCGAAGGCAGGAAACACATCGTCGTCGTCCGCGGAGGGGGTTCCTGTGCTCAGCATCCTTATCTGATGGTCTTTTTGCTAGTGGTGGTCTTAGAAACGATCCTCACGCTGCCTCCTGTGCTGGAGCTGACGCCTCGGCTGCTCCCGGAGCTGAAGGTGCTTCCTCCGCCATAGCCGAGACCCCCGCTGAAGCCTCCGCTCCCACCGCCGAAGCCGCTGCTCATGCTGTAGCCGCCACCACCGCCTCCCATGCCGAGACCTCCTCCCATGCCCAGGCAGCTGCTGCCACCGTAGCCCATTCCACTGGAGCTGCTGACCACGGCTGCAGGGACACACAGCACACGTCAGAGTCCTGCCATCCCACCAGGAACGGTGCAGGGACCCCTTCCGTGGTGGCAGGGGGTGATGGATGCTGCAGGACCATCCATCCAAAGTGGGAGATCCTGCACCATCCATCGCTCCCATGGCAGGGGTTGAACAAAGAGTGGAAGGAGGGGAGATACTTACAGACACTCACGGCTCCGACTCCCTCTCCAGCAAGCCTGTTGGGAAAGGGGAAAGTAATCAATAAAGGCAAAGCACAGGCAAGGTAGAACATTAGCTGCTGGGACCATCTAGTTAGGCTGTTGTGGCCTTCAGTGGAGACTGGTGGGGTACGTCTATGTCATGGGTGAAAGGTGGCAATGCTCATTTTTGTTAGAGCATCAGATGCCAAGAGCTGGAGAAACAAATCTTTTCTAAGCTCACAAGTTAAAATATCCTTCTCGCTGCCCTTGTTTTACACCTCCTGGTGCTCCAGCCCCCTGGAGAGAGTTCTCTTTTTGAGCCCAAGGAGATGTGCCCTGCTCTGAAAAGCAGCACACAACAGGTCCATGTGTTTGTCCTTACCTGCTCTCTTCTCCTTCCAGAAGCTTCCTGTAGGTTGCGATCTCGATGTCCAGGGCCAGCTTGACATTCATGAGCTCCTGGTACTCCCGGAGCTGCCTGGCCAGGTCTGCCTTGGCCTTCTGCAGAGCATCCTCCAGCTCGGCCAGTTTGGCCTTGGCGTCCTTGAGGGCCATCTCCCCACGCTCCTCTGCCTCAGCGATGGCTGCTTGGAGGTTGGCACACTGAAAGCAAGGAAAACAGACAGTTCTTTGAATTGGGCCAACCCAAACTGCTCTCCTGAGTATAACTATGCTATTGTTGATACTGGCTGGTGGCTCCCAGGATGTCACTGAGAGTTCCTGATGGGCCATCAGGACAGTGTCACAGGGTGGGTGACTGGGAGCTGCAGCCATAGTCATGTCCCCCAAGAAAAGGAGAGACATCTACATCTCTTTGCTTTGCTGGGGTATCTTACTAGCTCACAATTTGCTTCCTCAGGAAGAAAGCGGCTATCACAGCACGTCCTTGCTCTGAGGGACCTTCTCTGGTGGGCAAACTTGGAGGTGACCATGTCCTCTTTAATGTGGGGAGAAAGCCTGGCCTTCCAGCCCTGCTCCAATGCCAGGGGCTGGCTCTTTATGTTGCTTCTGGCCACCACCATCTCCTCCCGCCTGCCCTGCACCACGCAGTAACTGCTCTGCAGGAACATCCCCCTCCTACCTGCTTCTTCACGCTCTCGATCTCATTCCGCAGCCTCTGGACCATCCTGTTGATCTCTGAAATTTCCATCTTGGTGTTGCGCAGGTCGTCGCCGTGTCGCCCGGCAGAGACCTGGAGCTCCTCGTACTGGGGTGCAGAAAGGAGAGTGCTGGTTAGGCACCTTGGAGCTCAGGGAAGGGTGAGGGAGCTTCAGAGTGCAGGTCTGGGTGAAGGTTAAGGGTCAGGGGACATGTTCCTTTGAGCAACTTGCCTATGGAATAACAGCATTTGCCCTTAATTGTTAATATATGCTAAGGCGGCTGTTGCATTGCATAGAGCACCTATGGGTTGTCTGCTACTATTAAGAACCTGGAAGAGAAAGAGGAGTGCTCTGTGTTTAAGTCCAGGTCTACCAGTGACTCTTTGTGAGCCCAGGGTCAAGACATTTAAGCATCTTGCCCCTTGGTTTCACCACAGGGCATGTAAGGGTGGTCAAGGCTAGCAGGCCACAAGCACCCAGTGGGGATCTGTATGCAGGAGCGTATTGCAACAACTCACAGGAAGATAAATTCATCCCTCCATCAGTCCTGCCTCCCACCAGCTAGTGTGGTGTCCCTTGAATCACAGAAACCAATCTGTCATTCTGGTTCCCCACCTTGTTTTGGTACCAAGCCTCAGCCTCCGCCCGGCTCCGGTTGGCAATGTCCTCGTACTGCGCTTTGACCTCTGCGATGATGCTGTTGAGATCCAAGTTACGGTTGTTGTCCATGGACAGGACCACGGAGGTGTCAGATACCTGCTGCTGCATTTGGGACAATTCCTGCAGAAGATGCAAATAATGAAGTTAACGGTCTGGTATCTGGGGTGGAAACCATTCAGGTGACGGGAGCCCTGTCTGCAGAGACATTTTCTTGCATTTCCCCCTGCTCTGCCTCTCACCAGATGCCCTTTTCTACCTTATACTTGCATTATAATTCCAAAGAGGCAGTGACCACCTTCTCTTTTACTGTTGTACAGCTCTGAGCATGGTGGCCAGAGTGCTGGGGCATGGAGAGCTGTACAGCAGGGAGCTGTGGAGGATGCTTCTGTGGGGAGGGCTGGCTGCTTACCGCTTCATAGAGAGCTCTCAGGAAGTTGATTTCGTCTGCCAGCTGATCTGCCTTGGCCTGCAGCTCAACCTTGTTCATATAAGCACCATCCACATCCTAAAGAAAAGAAAATCAAAGATTTCTGAGGAAACCACAAGCCAAAGAGGATCCAGGACACCAGTGGGACCATCTCTCTGCTTCCAGGTCTGTTATTCTTTAGGCTTGTTTTTATGTTGCTATGATCAAGGTTTGGTTTTGGGGTTTTTTTTACTGTACTGTTGGATATTTACTGTGAGCCAGAACAAGGTTCTTGGGCAGAAGGCAAAGTTCTGACTCATGGGGGTGTGACCAGAGACCAAGCTGAATTGAACCACAAGAGGCCAGGTCGTTTGCAACAGGGCAGCTTCATTGGCATGGAGAGGGTTATGCTCATCCTTGGCCTTAGGAGGACTTAGTCCATACTTACTCCTAGGCATGCCAATATCATACTCTGACCCAGCCGTGAGGTTGTAGAACCCTAGCTCCTATCAGCTTTGCATGAACTCTGTGCATGCTCAGTAAATGTCACTGTCTGTCCCATAGCTTCCAGTTCACTCACCTTCTTGAGGACGACGAACTCGTTCTCTGCACCGGTGCGCCGGTTGATCTCATCTTCATATCTGTTAGGATAGAGAGTGAGAGGGTTTGGGTGAAAATGAAGAGCAAAGGCAGCATGGGAAGCAGCGATGGGACCATTCCAGTCCCAAAGCATTAGCTGTAGCTCACAAACATATTCCTTACTCCCACTTCTTTGCAGTCCAGGGCAGATGCAAATGATTACTGACTTTGAAACTGCAGACTCCATCATATGAACAGTCTCAGCTAAAATTAATAGATTCTAATCACTGCCCTTACAGTCAAGTTCATACAAAATGTGGGCAGATTCAGAGCCTGTTTCGGTAGGAAGCAGGAGCAGGATTCTTGGTGACCTTTGCCCAAAGCAAAGTTGTGCAACAGGCTGCTTTGCAATGTCTACAAATATATAATACTGTAATGATTTGATATTTGATATTATAATAATGCTAATGGCTCTGAATAACCCACTGCAGCATTTAATTAAAGAGAAAAGCCTGTGATTCTTTAGCCATGGTTGTGCAAGAACAGATCCTCATGCCCCAGACTGTTTCTGTGGAACTTTATATGGCTCTGAGCAACATCCTTTCATCGGATAATCAGGGCAGGGCAGGTAGAACGTAGACAAAACATGTAGGCTCTTGAGACAAAGACCTGGATTTTAAAGGCAGGTTTGTGCCATTCCTCTAATATTGGCAGAGATATCCCTGCAGATGGATGTCCAAGTGGACATGGGAAGAAGTGGGAATTAGCCAGAGGACTGGGAACAAACTCTAGATTTGAAATAAAATGTGTTCTCTTTTCCAGGCAGTAGCTCCAAAATTGAGACAACTTCATTTGTCATTTTTGGCTTGATCAGTATTTCTAAAAGCCTCTACATCTTGTATATTGTATACATCTGAAGACCCGAGGTGTACCCAAGTACAACGTACTACAAGCTATGTCAGTCCATCCTGTCAGCTCTAAGTGCCATTTCCCTGTCCCCCACGCCAAAAATATCTGTCTCTTCATATGCTTAACTATGTAATACAAAGATACTTCAGGTCTCCAGGGTGTTCTCAATTTGCACTTGGCCAGGTCTAGTTGAATAAGGGAGAGACTGACTACAGCCAACTGAAGATGAACGGCCTCACCTAAAAAAACCACCTATATGCCCCTTGTAGTCAGCAGATGCCAGCTGGCACGTCCTTAAAATGACTCATCCCACCTCTGCTGGGGTGATAATCCCTTATCTCAGGATGGGATTAATTTCCCTTCAAGGAAAATCATTTTCTTTTAAAATAGTCAGAGAAAAGAGCTGAGCATCTTTCACGTGATGAGCACCAGGCGCAGGCAGGTCACCTGGTGCCCTCGGGAAAGGCTGGAATTTTCCTTTGGAAAAAGAGAACTGGGGGGATTTTGGAGCTGGCAGTTTATCGCTATGGTTCATTCCCTTTTTGCATGTCCATCATACTCATGAGGTATGCATTTTTCTGTCTCCAGATCTATTATTTTGGGAGACCCAAGGGATCAAACTGTAACTTCTATTACACTGGAGCAGCTTCCCACAGATGCGTGAGTTCTGTGCTAAATGCTGATCCTGCACGTAAGAAATCTGACATAAGCAGAAGTAATTCTGAGACCAAGTTTTGCTTTGATATGTTCATTTTGCAGACTGGAAGAGGAACCCAGCACAAACCCGAAGGGCACCAGTGAGCATGAGCTGCCTGCCCTGATTTTCCTGTCTGTTAATCATTTATGCTACAGAGCATGATTTCTTTCTTACTTGTTTTTGAAGTCTTCCACCATGTCCTGCATATTCCTCAGTTCAGTGTCCAACCGTCCCCTTTCTCCCATAAGACTGTCCAGCTGCCGTCTGAGGTTGTTGATGTAGGCTTCAAAAAGGGGCTCCAGGGACTTCCTGGTGACTGTGTGACCTTGCTCTTGGAGGAGGCTCCACTTGGTCTCCAGCACTTTGTTCTGCTGCTCCAAGAAGCGCACCTGGGGAGAAACAGAAAACAGGCACATGTGGAGCCCATGGGAACGATTCACGAAAGAACCCTGCTGTCAGGATAAGGTGGGATCATACAATATGGAAAAAAGAAGTCAAAAGACACTGGGACACTTGGGGGGAAGGTTTTAGGATCTTCCTAATTTAGAGCACTGGAGTCTCAGAAGTATCAAAAGATGTTTAGCAATATTTTTCAAGAGCTATTAAGCAGGCCAGACACGTGCAACTTCAGGTGTTTTTCCCCCCACTAGATGCTCAGCCCACCTTACTGGTTTAAACTGGTGTTATCCCATTGAGTTGTGTAGACCTTTGCCAATTTGTAACCAGTAGAACATCCATGCATGCATCCATCCATCCATCCATCCATCCGTCCATCCATCCATCCATCCAACCCCCAGGATGTTCTTTACAGGGAGGAGAGGGTTTACTTTTTTGATAAAATAAGGTGATGAAAAACTCATCCTTGCAAAGAGGAAACCTGAGACAGTTCTTAGTTTTCAGCCAAACCCACGATGTTTGTTGGCTGGGATTAGTTCAGACAAGTCCCTAAATCCAAAGAAAGTTTCTTCCTGTTGCTTTTTCCCGAGGCAACTGATAACATGAAGATGTTTAAGACCAAACTCTCACCTTGTCGATGAAGGAAGCAAATTTGTTGTTGAGGGTCTTAATCTGCTCCCGCTCCTGTGTTCGCACCTTCTGGATTTCTGGGTCAATATCCAGCTTGAGGGGTGCAAGGAGGCTCTGGTTGACAGTCACTTCATGGATGCCACCAGGTGGGCAAACAGGGAACCCGGGGCCACCTCGACCACCAAATCCGGGACCTCCCATCCCAAATCCACTGCCCAGCCCATAGCCGCCACCACCACCTCCTAAGCCAAAACCAGCTCCTGCTCCACCACCATAGCCAAGACCAAAGCCAGATCCTCCACCAAAGCTGTATCCACCACTGGCTCCACTCCGTAGACCTCCGACTGAGCTGTAGGAAATTCTTTTGCTTCCACCTAGGTTATAGAGACTTCTGCTGCCGAAGCCACCACCAGCTCCGAAGCCTCCTCCACCTCCGGCTCTTCCACCTCCAACTCTGGAGACAGAGACGGAGCTAAAACTGCTTCTGGTACCACTGCCACCTCCTACGATAGCAGAGCCTGAGCTAAAGCCCCTCATGCCCCCTCCAGTAGATGATCTGAAAGAGATCCGACTCATGGTGTCTTGTTCGATTGGAAATACAAAGAACAAGAGAAGGAGGAAAAAAAAAAAAGCTGGGAAATAAAAGCTGCGCAGCAGGAAGAGAGCAGAGGGCAATGGAGACAGAAACCCCTGTGATGGGAGAGCTTGGGAGCCTCCTCTTTTATCTGCTTGGAAAACTTGGCACAGGAGTTCAGAACTTGACGTGCCTTGCAGCAACTTGCCTTGTCAAACACACCTTGGTTATGGGGAGGTGCTGAAAAATGCATTGTTTGCAGGCAAGAAAGTAACGGAGTGAGGGAGCTCCCCCCCCCAACTAAAGCCTGCCGCTCTGAGTCATGGAATTAGAATTGAATGGGACGACTTGGTCTGTGCTCAGGGGCAGGATCCAACACGATTATCCCAAGACCCTGGGAGCCGGTTTTCCTTAGGTGAGCCAAACGCTCACTCGCTTGAGTAAGGTTCCTTGTGCTGAAGCTTTTGCAAGGAGAAGTTTAGGGTTTAAAGCATTGCACAGCAAACAGGACAGCAGAAACAGGGGCTTTTCCAAAGCTGCCAGCTGTGGGACTGGACATGCATGTCCTGTGGTTGGCTTGGGAAAGCTGGGGTTGAAGGTAGTTTTACTTAACAATGCAGCTCTTATGACTTCTTTTGGGAAAGGGATTTAAACGATCATGGGCTGGAAGTGATGGGCTGAGTGGAATTTGTTTCATGGAAGGATTTTCTGGGATCTTTCTGGGATCTTTCTCCCCTCATTGTATACTGCGAAATCAGTTACCATGGCTTTCAGGGACAGGAAGTAAATCCCTGTCCAAAAATAACTTCAAATTAGATTAAGTAGTACGACGAGACTTATAAAACAGTTATTAAAAAGATGTTTGAAATGATTGCTCTCCTTTTGAACCTCCTTGTCAGGCTCAAGGTTCAAAAGCTCCCTGTGAAGTGGTATTTTTATCACTTCTTTTCCGCCCCCCCGTGTTAAGCAGCAGTTTCCATGTTCGTTGCTGGCTCTCTAAGATGTTCTGTGAAGGGGAATTCACCCTCTTTTCTTCCAGCTCCCTCCCACTCTCTTCTTCCCTCTCCTGAGATCATTCAGTTGAAAAATCTTTCTAAAATAGCCTTTGCCTCTTGATGTTGGGCTCTTGGGTTGAACCCTTACCCAGGAGCTTCAATCCCCATGATGAGGCTGGGTTGTGCTTTAGGATGGTGTAAAGGCAGGAGAGCTGGGGACCTCCTCTCTTGTGTCCATGAAGAAAGATCTGGACACAGTTTGCAAGAGAAGATATCCCCTCCCTCCCAACCGAAATACTTCTGCAAACTGGATTCTGCCCAACCGCATCCTTGTGCTGTGGGGACTGACCACCTTGGCCAGGCTCAGTATCAGATATAACAATAGTGCAGGGCAGAGACATGGAACCCTGAGCAGCTGAATCAAAAGGGTTCTTGAAATTGCCTATGTGAGCAATAAGTACAGGAGCTTGTTCCAAAACGAGCGGCTAAAGGGTATCTGCTGCAGCTCATAGCTTGTTTCTGTTGACGTGTTTCCAACCGCCGTTTTCTCTGTCTGGGAACTTGAAAGAACCTGAGCAGAAGGGTTTTTTTTGTTTTGTTTTGTACTGTGTGTGTTTTCCTCCTCACTGCAATCAGAAGTCACAACGATCATCTCCTGCAAGCCCTCTTGTCGCTGAGTGTGAGTCACCGGCACCCGCAGGGCTTGGGCTGAGCTATCGGGAAGCCGATCCTTGGAGATACTTGGACGGGCTGTTGCAATGCAGCTTCCCACTGAAAGGGAGATGGCTGGGCGGTAGCAAGGGGGTGCTCTCACCTCGGGATTGGAGATGTGGGAGCCTCCTGGGTACTGGAAAGGCAGTTTCACTGGGAGAATTGCATCCACTCTCCCATCCAGAAGCAAGGAGCCCCCGTTTCACAAGCGATGCACAGCAGCATGTAACCTCAATAACAACACCACTGGGGTTATGCTGGTATTGAAAACATATAAATTCTATTACCAGCTTGGCAGATGTGTGGAGATTTGCTTCCCTAAGCCTGCAGATGTGAATTGGCACATGTCTGCCAGATCCTGTGGATGAGGGCCAGGCAGAGAGCTTGCCTTTGACTTCCAAAGAGCTATGCAAAGTCACACCTGGGAAGCAGTGCACAGGCTGCAAAGGTTTTTAATTAAAGCAAAGAGAAAGGCTTCATGTTGAAGGCAGTCATTACCTCCCCAGCTCTTCTAGGAAAGCCTGTTGCTGCAGACAACGGTAATTAAGTGGAATATTACAAAGAAGTTGGAAGAGTAAAGCAAATGATGATTTAGGCACCAAAACAAGGAAAATGCTGCAGAATCTCTCAGTCCCACACAGTTTCCTTGCTAGGCTTGTGTTGCTCATGCACTGTCCTCCTGCTGCTCAGGGCTTCAGGCGGGCTGTGTTTGCCCCCTCAAATGGAAAGGTTTCCTGCAGGATGTCATAGAATCCCAGACTGGTTTGGTTTGGAAGAAAACTTAAAGCTCATCCAGTTCCAACCCCCTGCCACAAGCAGGGACACCTTCCACTAGAGCAGGTTGCTCCAAGCCCCTGTGTCCAACCTGGCCTTGAACACTGCCAGGGATGGGGCAGCCACAGCTTCTCTGGGCACCCTGTGCCAGCGCCTCAGCACCCTCACAGGGAAGAACTTCCTTATCTCCAACCTGTTTCAGTTTGAACCCATCACCCCTTGTCCTGTTGGTACAGTCCCTGACAAAGGGTCCCTATGTCAATTTGGGAACCAGGATTTGCTGCAGAGGGGTTGCCTGGAGGGTGAGGGCAGTGTTGGGGTAGAAGATAGGCTGGGGTTGTGGAGCATGGGGAGGAGGAACAGGGCCAGCTGACATGTTTGCAGGAGCTTGGCTGCCTGTGAGCACCAGTGTTGGGCTCTGCTATTTGAGCTCTTTCCAGCTCAGTCTGGACTAAAGATGTTCAAAACTGTTAAGGTTAGTTAAGGTTAGGTTGTCATTAGCTGTATGAATTCCTTACACCCATGCTGTGTCATTCAGAGCTTGCACTGCAATTGAGGTGACTCACAGTTTGTTTTTAACCTTCACTAGTTTTTGGCCTGTCTGCAGCATCCTCTGCAACAGCAGAGATTGAGGAGTTAGGTTTTGTCCACATACTTGGGTCTTTCTTACTGTGTCTCTTTTGATTTTCTGGGAGAATGGAGCTTGGATGCTCCCGTGTTTCGGTGCATCCGGGTTTCACCAATGTTTTGCTGCAGCTGGTGTAAGCGTCTCCTCTAAACCTGCTGGGACTTGCTTGCTCTTCCCCATTTGCTGTGCTGAGTTATGTACAGCCAGGATGTGGAGAGGTCAGGGAAGAGCAAAGCCTCTGACTCTTTGAAATGCAATAAGGTGTGAGTGGTTGTCTGAGCTGGGTTTCTTACTCCACTTTTCTCTTCTTTATTCTCCTTTTGCAATGATGGCTGACTGAAATACTGGCATTGGTCTGTGAGTTGCTCTGCTTCAGCTCACCAAAACGCACCCTCAATCTAGATCATGCTGATAAATGATGATTTATCATTTATGTGCTTGCGTTTGCTGCATCATTGTAAGAAAGCAGATATTAAACACTTGGGGTTTGCTCACGCTGGCAGAGCTGTTCAAAACCCTCCCTTCCGTGGAAGAAAGGCTTTTGAATTAACCCCAATCCTATGTTAAGAAATGAATGGTGCTTCACTTTTTTGTCACTTAATGGATACCCCCCCCTGCCCCCCGGCCCCTGATTCTTCTATTTGATGTCAATCTTTTCTTTATAATTTTATCAGAATTTTGAAACTTTTCCCCCTAAATAAAGCAAAAGCCTACTTCATCTGAAGGTTGGGAGCATTTCATGCTACTGGTTCTGGTTAAGACTAAAAAGTTGTAGGAACACATAAATTACAATCCAGTTTTATTGGACACATTCCAGAAAGAGAAAGGAAGGAAAACACAGCATTGTATCACTATCATTGGAATATAAAAAGCTGCAATTTTCTTTTTGATAGTACTTTCACACAAATAAAGAGACATGCTGGAATGCAAGAGAGGTAAATGCCATCAGAAAGGGGAAAGGAGGTTTGGGGCACTCGTGTGCTCCTGCTCCCAGCTGCCTCATTTCCCATGTGCTGGGCTGAATCCTGGCTGCACTTTTCAGTTTACCAAATGTCTTCCTTTTGGCAGAGAAATCCACACACAGTGGAGTTGCTGAAATGCCCCCAGGAACAGTGTGGACATGGGCCTTTAAGCAGATTTTCAGTGTAATTTCCACTGTCTCAGGCTTTCACCTTGACTGGTGCTACCAGGGCAGTGGGGGAACTCAGTGAGACTTGGATGATTCTGGCATTTCTTAAGCTATTCCAACCAAACCTAGCATGAGACAGGACAGCAACTGAATTTAACTGCAAACACAGATCTGGCTTTTGGAGAACTCCCTGCCTCAGTTATTATTTAATATTAAGAAATCTTCTAATTTGGAAAACAAGCCCTTTTCCATAGGTTGTGGATCAGTCACTGATGGCTCCTCTGACAAAATACACCCACAAGATTATGCGTAAAGGTGCCACTATGGACAAACTATTGTTTAAGAGAAAGGACAGCAATAGGAGAGGAGTTTAGGCTTCCTCTTATATAAGCTCATTGCAAGTTAAATCCACATCCATGTGGGTGGTACTTTTTAGACGGAGGTATCTCAATTTGCTTTCCTAATATTACTCTCTGAACCACTGGCCAGGCTCATGTGCCTGACTTCACACAGCTGCTATGCTCAGCACATCTGGAAGAAACACGTTTTTTGAAGCTCATCTGGGAATGGGGAAAAGAGGGTTTTTCCATTGCACTTGGGTAACTCCAAAGTGGCTCCTAAAGGGCTCTGTGCTCCCACAAGAAGGGATATTTTAAGAGGGGTCCCACGCTTGCAAGCCACTGCCTGGGATCTTTCAGTAACCTCCTGGGCTATTTCTACATAGCAGAAAAATAACCCACATTTCTGATGAAGTTGAGTTGCTTAACTTGAAAGACCGTGTTTGGTTCACCCCAGCAGTGAAGGCAAAGCAGGCTGAACTGAAGCCAAGTTCCCAGCCCATCCCTGGGCTTCCGTGGGCCAGAACTGAGCTAAAAACCTGACTTACTTCATCTTCACTGCTATTTGATCTGTCTTAGCTGATGGCTGTCAGCTAGCCACAATGACAAACAAGCTGCTCATCCTCATTAAAAACAAACAAACAAGCGAAAAAGAACCCCAATTCCCGATTCAGAAGATCATTTAGGCCCATGGTTTCCTTTTAATCCTGCTTCAGATGCTTTGAGAGATCTGGTTAATGTGTGTGGTGATGCTTTTTCTCAACTGTGACCCAAATGCAGAAGAACTACGGTGCAAGGAGCTGGGACAGGGCTGTGTGGAGGGGTGGTGGTGGGCAGGAGTGATACAGGAGTAATGCAGGAGCAATGTGGGAGCGATGCTTTTGGGGAGGGTCTGGAGCTGGTTTTACTCAGGCTCTGTAGCATTCTTCAGGCTTTGGCTTTTTATGCTCTTTTTGCTGGAGGAGGTTTTAGAGACGATTTTCACACCTGGGTTGGAGCCTTTTGCACTTCCAGAGCTGAAATTCCCTCCACTGGTGCTCAGACCGCTGCCACCACCTCCTCCGTAGCCAAGACCGCTTGCAATGCCAAGACCACTGCCTCCTCCGAATCCACCTCCAAAACCACCACCCCCTCCGAGTCCAAGTCCTCCTCCGCTTCCGAAGCTGTAGCCTCCACCACCACCGCCTCCAAGACCAAAACCGCTTCCACCACCGCCTCCAAGACCAAAACCACTTCCGCTGCCTCCTCCACTTAGGCTTAGTCCACCAAGTCCTCCTCCTAACCCAGCTCCACCAGCCATGCCAGAGCTGGAGCTGATGACGGCTGCAAGAAAAAGCAACGAGAGGGTTGGACATGTGCATAGCAGTCACCTGGTTCCAGAAAATACCATCATCAGGACCCCAACCTACAGGACTTGAACCCAACTTCTGTCCTCTGTGCAAGCCACTGAAGCTGATGGAGGGCTCTGGATGTCTTATATTGGGCTAAACCTTCCTATTCCCAAGGTTGCTCACAGCATGTGCTCCCAATGGGCCCCAAGCAAGACATGCACTGGGATACTTACAGTAGCTGATGGGGTTGAGTCCCTCTCCACTCAGCCTGTTGGAGGGCAGATAAAGGGAAGGTAAGAGTAAAATAAAGGAGACCAGCTGCTGGTAGGGGCAAAGCAACAGTCACTATTACTCCTGCAGGAGTTTTGCTCTTACCTGCTCTCCTCTCCCTCCAGCAGCTTCCTGTAGGTCGCGATCTCGATGTCCAGGGCCAGCTTGATGTTCATGAGCTCCTGGTACTCACGGAGCTGCCGGGCCATGTCAGCTTTAGCTTTCTGCAGGGCATCTTCCAGGTCAATCATCTTTGCCTTGGCATCTTTGAGGGCCAGCTCCCCACGCTCCTCAGAGTCTCCAATGGCTGTCTGCAGGGTGGCACACTGCAAGAGGAGGGATTGTGACTCCTAGATGCTGCTTTTCTTTTGGGGTTAGAGTCACCCAAGGTAAAAAATGACTCTGACTGAATGTTAGTGAGAAAAGCGATGACTGAAGTCATTCACCCATAGCTACCATTGCTGGAGTTGAAATGCCAGCCTGGCAAGAAAGATTGAATAGCTATCACAGCATGGTACCCTTTTCAGGAGAGAATTCAACATGTTTGATGAGATACATCATACTCTGTGACTGCTAAAATTCCCAATCAGCAAAGCAGAGCTATGGTGCTAAGAGATCAGAGGATGGGGCTCCGCGAGCTCCTTCTGCCATTCGTACCTGGTTCCTTGTGTTCTCTATCTCTGACCGGATCCTCTGGATCAGCCGGTTGAGCTCAGAGATTTCTCCCTTTGTGTTACGCAGGTCATCACCATGCTTCCCAGCCGTGGCCTGTAGCTCCTCGAACTGAGGTGCAGAAGGAAGAGTAAACCACTTGAGGTGTCCAGGTGGACAAGATGTGGCTCAAAGAGCCAAGGGACAGCAATAATGTTCCCCAGAAATGCATCTGAGGCATCTGTGGGTCTGTTCACCTTGGTTTGGTACCAAGCCTCTGCCTCGGCACGGCTCCGGTTAGCAATGTCTTCATACTGAGCTTTGACTTCAGCTATAATGCTGCTGAGGTCCAGGTCCCGGTTGTTGTCCATTGACAGGATGACAGCAGTGTCAGACACTTGTGCACTGAGCTGAGCCAGCTCCTGCAAGGAAGCACACGGGGTCCTGTCCAGCTGCACTTACCTTTGCTATTGCCATGAATGGCGGCAGTCACTGCCCAAGGGTGACAACAGGACAGAAATCAGGGGAGGAGGGTGTCTGTACCGCATCATAGAGGGCTCGGAGAAAACTGAGTTCATCATTCAGGGCATCCACCTTGGCCTCCAGCTCCACCTTATTCATGTAAGCAGCATCCACATCCTAAAAAAGAGCAACCATAGGGACACCTGCAGAAGCTGGTACCTCAGCCAAGAAGTGGCCAAGCCAGGAGATGAGTCCTGGTCCTTCACTGCTGCACTGGTGCTGCCAGCCAAGCTCTACTTGGCACATACCCCTGGTAAAGCACCAAGAGGGCATGTCTTGGCAAAAAGAAATGCTGTGTGTAATGTTGTTAATGGACTAGGAGGGGAGTGCAGTCCTTTGGCCTTGGTACCCACACTACTGACCATCTTTGTTTTACATGATCTGTTTTGACCAGGCTAGCCTGTGTGTATGTTGTGGGACAGGAGCGGGACAAGAATTTACTTCCACCCCTCCAAGCCCCTCCTTTCTCCCAAAACCACAATCCAAATGACAGCTTTTAAAGGATGAGGATGCAGCTCCATGAGATCTCTCATCCTTTAGGACATTCCCAGCCTGTGCAATGGTTAGGGTTAGCTCAGCATCCATAACACCTCCTGTCTCACCTACCTTCTTCAGCACCACAAATTCATTCTCTGCTGCTGTGCGTCGGTTGATTTCCTCTTCATATCTGCAGGGACAAACAGAAAGACATGCTGGATCATACCTTGGTAAGCAGAAACGTTGTACAGGTAGGATGGAAGGTTATCTGGGCTGAGAATGGTGTTTCCAAATCAGCCTCCTGGAAACTGCCCCACTCAAATTCATGAGAATCCAATTTCTCCAAGAGTTGAAAAGACATAATGCAGATGGAATAAGGAAGGTAAAGCTGGTTTAGGTGGTTTTCCTTTACAAGTGTCATCACATGTTGTTTTGTCCCAGCTGAATCTTCATTTTTCAATTGGGAAAATGTTGATGGACAGACAACCTTTCTGCTGCTGTCAAGGAAGACAATGGTTCTGCAGGGAGAGAGGCCTCATAGGAGTGGTATGTCAGAGGGGGATAAGTTAGGTACTATGTTATAGGCTGGAGCACAGACTGGAGATCCTTTTTTCCCCCTTTCCTGTAGAAAGTTTGATGAATATCTCAGGCTGATGTTTGACTTTCAGAAAGCGAAATTTAAGTGAGACTAATCTTACTGCCTAATGCTAAGCTGAACCATCTACATCCTATTTTACCCCAGAGTGCCTGGATGTGCTGCTAACAGGCACTCACTTGTTCTTGAAATCCTCCACGAGGTCCTGCATGTTCTTCAGCTCCCCGTCCATGCGTCCTCTCTCATTGAGCAGGGTGGCCAGCTGCCGTTTCAGGTTGTTGATGTAAGCCTCAAAGAGCGGGTCCAGGTTGTTTTTGCCTGAGCTGTTTTTTTGACCCTGGTCCTGCAGGAGGGTCCACTTGGTCTCGAGCACCTTGTTCTGCTGCTCCAGAAAGCGAACCTGAGCATTGGGAAGGATGAGAGTCTTAGCAGAAGATACCTGTGAGCATGCTGATGGCCAGTAATCAGTAACTGGGACTGATGCATGGCAAAAGCCAAGGAAATCCCAAACCAAGAGTATTAAATCCAGCTGTGAATATCCTCCAGACTATCTGGGGCTGTGTTAGCCCATCCAGTAGCTAAGCAAATCTTAGGGTTAGGGTTAGGGATCAGTCTCAGTGGACAGTTCTCTTCAGAGGCAATTTAATTTAGCAAGGCGATGAGCAGTCATTAGAAAATGTGGGTTCAGCTCTTTCAACACTTGCTTTCTTCAACATCCTTTGTTTTTTCCTTCTTTGTAAGAGATATTCATCTTCCTTCATTAAAGCTAAGATCTGAGTACTACAGGTTAAAAGACAAGTATGTAATTGCCTTTCATTTTGCTCATACATAGTATATATTTATCCAAGTCAAAGCCAAGGAAGGGCTGAAGTTGAGTCAATATAAAAAGGATTTTAGATTGCAGGCAATAAAGCAATAAGGACTAACACATCTGCTCTGATTCCCCATAGAGAGAGCTAGGTTAAGCAGCTAGATGTGGACCTGAAACTGGCTTGTTCCATTTGACTGAATATATCTTATTTCTCAGAAACAAACCCTGGATCTCATCCTTTTATTACTAGTTTCTGGTCTAGTTTTCTGCCTTGTAACTGTTCAGAAGAATGTTCTTTTTGAGTACTTTAATGAAGACCTGCAGGTAGGAAATATGCAGCAGACTAGATCTATGAAATTGTACTTTTGTAGCTATAAGACTGTCTCGCTCCCTCTCTATCACCATCCCACAGCACTTGATGAAGTCTCACCTTGTCGATGAAAGAAGCAAACTTGTTGTTGAGGGTCTTGATTTGCTCCCTCTCATCTTTTCGCACCTGATGGATGTTTGGATCTATCTCCAGGTTCAGTGGTGCCAGGAGATTCTGGTTGATAGTCACTTCTTGGATTGTACCAATTCCAGGTGGGCCACCACCAAATCCCATTGGGTTCCTGCCACCACCTAGCCCTCCACTGAACCCCCCCAGACCCCCCGCTCCAGCAAAGCCAAACCCTCCACCACCTCCCTGTCCACCACCAAAGCCAAGCCCACCAGCACCTCCACCAAAGCCATATCCACCACCTCCACCACCAAGACCAAGCCCAAGACTGCCACCAGCTCCACCACCACCAAGTCCACAGCCACCACCACCTCCCAGGCCAGAGCCACCACCAGCTCCACTCCCGAAAGCAGCTCGGAAGCTGCTTCCAACACCAATGGATATTCTCTTGCTACCACCAAGGCTGTAGAGGCTCCTGCTGCCAAAACCACCACCACCACTGCCACCTCCTCCGATGAGCCTTCCAAAACCACCTCCACCTCCCCCTGACCGTGCCACAGACATCGAGCTAAAGCCAGCCCTATTGCTGCTTGGAATAATAGCTGAGGCAGTGCTGTAAGATCTGCCTCCACCTCCGGCTCTCATGCTGTAAGTTTGCCGGTTCATGGCAGCAGGAGATAACACTGGCACTGGTGAGAAGCAGCAAACAGAGAGTGCAGCTCTCTGACGGGAGGGTGTGCAAGATGCCCTTTTTATCCCCATGGGGATCTGGGCTTGGTTGCATGGAATTCCAGTGATCAATTTGGTGCCTTCATGGTTTTGACGTGCCAGGCAGCCAGCTGTCTCCGTGAGACTTGTTAAACCCTGATTGCACTCAAACACACCTCTTGGAGCTGCTGTGAATCTGTTCAGCTAAAAGAGTTATCTAACTCCCTGAGTTTTGGCAGCGAGAGCTCCTGCTCCCTTAGTGCAAAGCCTCTGTATGCTGGCAGAGATGGATTATTTAATTTCCCAGCTGCAAAACAAAATAAGAGAAACAGACGAAGGGTGAAAAAAGCAAAATAGCTACATGGATAGCCCTGTGCTGCTTATAAGATGCACTAGATCAGTACAGATGCAGCTTAGCGGAGAGTCCTCTGAATTAACTTGAGTGAAAGGCAGTGGCAATAAAATGGCTAAATTTGAACAAAAATATTTCCCAGTGCTTTCACAGAGGGTGGGGGTGATGTTCATGAAGCCTGACATCTCTTTCAGGGCTCTAATATATCCCATTTGCCCATTCACACCATCAGGCAGAGACCATCTTTTTGAGCTGACTAGCACAAAGAGGTCCTGATCCATGATTTTCCTCTGAGACACTATGTTTACATGTCACCTCAAATTTTGTCCATTTAGTATTTAGTCTATAGCAGGTTTCCTAGGCTTCCTTTTTAGATATGCTGGCATGTCTAGAGGACAACTCCATCCCACCCCGAGGCTGCCATTGCAACGCCTCCAGCCATCTGATGATGTGGTCGATGTGTTTTCATCTTGATCTGAAAAGCATTCCAATCAAGGAGACAGATTTTCTGAGAAACACTCTGCCCAGCTTTGTGGCACAGTATTATTTGCATGTCAACGTGAAGATGTAATCAGTCTTGAGCTTCTAGCTCTTTTACAGCTGTGATTTCTTTCAAAGACCTTTGAACATTTCTGTTCAAAATGTTGCCAACAGCAAAGATTTAACCACCATGAAAAATACTCCCACAAATTCTCCTTATTTTACTTCCCGGAATCCTTGGGAAAAGAGCAAATTCAGTGGGGGATGGTGACATTTTCTACCATCTCAGACTGCAATGGAACTGCAATGTTTAGAGTATTTTATTAGTTGTATGTAAGAACACAGTTTTCAGCATGTTGCTGTCCTGGTGGCATTGCCTGTGCTGTCTGCATGACTGGAGTTTAAATATATTTACAGGATAGGACTCTACATGCCCTTCAAAATACATTCATGTGCCCCAGTGCTACAAAACCATTAAGTGTGAGCTAAAATCCCACTGGCATCTCTGGAAGAGAGATTAAGCAGGTGCTTCGTGTTCTACCAAATGCAGAACACCAAGTATCTGATTATCCTTGGAGAAACGCTGCCAGGTAGGCTCAAACTGGGAGAGTTGGGTCACTCAGATAGAATGTCCCATTGCAGTGTGGAATTCCAGGTTGGCACAGGTTGGCTTGGTTCTCTTTGCAAAGTGTTGGTCTGAATCTGCCTGGGATGTCACTTGAAATTCATGAACATCTCTTGCCTTGATTATTTGCATGAAATTCAAAGCTCGGGTGCGATGGGAAAATGAAATTGTCTTCATGCTTTCTTGACCCCGGTAAAGGCAGATTGTCCTGAAGCTGACAAACGGGTTTGGATTAGATGTCAGATCTGAATGAATATAATGGGATTAAAGGTGGGGCTGCCAACAAGAAAGAGGGAATTGTCATTTCAGGCTCCCACACTCTTCTTCCTTCAGCCCACTGTCCACCAGGTATGTGAACAATGTAAAGGCTGGGTGGAAAATGCATTGTTTCTTTCCCAGGCTGGTTTACTGTGTGGAGGATCTGAGGTTTGTGGGATCCATATTCCAGAGGTGGATGTGGCTTCTTGCATCTGTTAGTTGGAATCAACTCTTCTAGATTCTGTTGATCTACAAAGGGCCATGTCCAGAGCAACATGAAGAAGGATTTGGCCTCCAAACTGCCCCAAAATAGAAGCTGCTGGCCTTTATTCTCTCCAAAATGGCATGATCTACATGAGCATCTTCAAGCAGGCAGCAGAAAATATGGATCGAGAAGGGCAGGGATGATTAAAGGTTTTCTCCCAGAAATGCAAAGGCTGCTGGGGCTGTTTTGGTACCCTGGGGAGCTGGCTGGTTTTGGTGTGCAGGTATGTTCTGCAGGGAGGTGATCAACATAAATTATGAGCTGTTGGGGCCCTGGAAGCTTCTTGTTTGGGTGTTTCTGCTTGATATTTGCATACAAATGAGATGAAGTCCGAGTCACACTGAGACATTAAAAATGAAGATAACCATTTCGAACAACATTCTCTTTAGGTGGTGGGTTTTGTCTTCTCAGCTGATTCATTTGGCTTTCACCACCACCCCCAGCCCAGACAGTGTTGCTAAGGAATTTAATTTATTAAAAAATAATTAGTGATCTACTACTTGCTGTTCATCACGATCTTGCTTTCCATCAGAAAAGCATTGCAGACATGGGGATCCTTGAATTCACCCCACTCAGCACAACAGAGTGCTGGGAGAGAAGCAGAGGTGGATGATCAACCAGTGGTAGGTTCATGACCATCCTGCTGGCATGGACAGGCCAAGCCTGGCTGGATGGTTCAACTCATCCTCCAGCCATGGAGAGGTTGGGGCAGGCAAGGCCATGAGTCAGCAGTGAAGCCGAGGAAGTGAAGTGGGATGTTAGGGAATAAATTACAACACCCGCTCCTCAGTGTAGCTTTCATGGGGTGAATTAACCTGCCCACACCCTGTGTTGGTTCCAGACTGGGTGAGGAGAGACAGATTTCTCCAAAGGGTAATTCAAAGTGAAATTGTCTTGGGGGCTTTCAGCTGCGCCTGGGTGAGATGTGGGAAGGAAGGAGCCAGCAGGGCCAGCTGGTTTTCCTGGCATCCAGCTGTGCATCCAGCTGCAACGGGTGCCACCATGGCAAACCCTTCCAACCATGTTATAGAGACCTTTCAGTGGGTCACCATCCCTTGGAAAGTGGGGACCCTTACAGCGAAAGGGGAGGGGGCAACCTGATCTCACCTAAATCCCAGTCTCCTAAAATGATGGGAGAGAGTTTTCCCCTCCCTGCAAGAGGTGTTGGAGGAAGACATCCCAGTATGTCCTACAGACTGCTCTTCATGTAGGTCCTTGTGTTGTAGGGAAGGTGGAGCATTTTGGACGCTACACTTTTGTCTTGCTCTTGTGAGAGGGTTTGGGGCTGCGATCTGGGGTTATTTTTGTTACTACCAAAGCTGGTTCTCACTGTTTTCCTTTAACAAGGGCCTGGCTGCTTTTCTGTTCTGCCTCCAAAGATTCCATACAAGTGTGAGAGATCCCAAGTGAGCTGCACATCCCACAGGTTGTTAAAGCTGGTTTATACTGCATTTCCAGACTTCCTTCTGGCCACACTAGTCTCTGGATGGAATAAAGGTATGCAAAAGTGCATGAGGAAGGAGAGCAGACAAAATCTCAAAAAATAACTTGTTAAAACTCCACTTCTTGTGAGCTACCAACCCCACCCTTTTGGAGAATCATGTTTGAGAACATATCCATGCTTTGTAATATCAGGGAGGGAAAGAAAACCATGAAGCAAAGAATGAATTATGCATGTAGTTTATTGAAGGTACAGCTGAAAGTTTGGAGTAAGCGAAGGGTAATCAACTCTGTTCACTTACACATGAAAAGCATTAAATGGGTCTATCTGGTACACACACAGGAAAAACAACGCATGCATTTTACTACAGAAACATAAGGTGCTCATTGGTGTGTAATTAAAATCCACTCTACCAAACCTGGTGTAGCTACTTGGACCAATTTACATAAGCATTACCAACCCTCTCATAAACAGGAAAAATTGGATTTTCTAGTGTCATCAAAGAAGTTAAATAATAGCTGCAGCTCCACTGTGGACAATTAAAATGTGGCTTCTCTTTCTGAAGTTGGGATGACCGAAGTTTTTATCCTTTTGCAAGAGCTGCATTAGGGGGGAAAAAAAATCCCTGCTGGAAAGTGGTCAAGCAGAGAAGACTGATTAAAGATGATGTGTGAAGACAGGTATGGACTCTCTGAAATGAAAATCTCACCTGGCTGAGACTGTGGGGATGAGTTTCCCCCAAGAAGGAGATGCAAGAGAAGGTGGGGTTTGATCATGCAAAGAGTTTTTGGCAGAGTGCTTATCGTAATGGTGTGTGCATGGGCAGCGCATGGTTGTGTGATCCCTACAGCTGTCAGGAGGAAGGGGAATACTGTTTTATTGCAGAAATGCTGATTATTTTAAAACACAATGTGTAGTCACCCTCCAGCCTCTACCGGGTTGTTCTGACCACGCGCATGGCTGTGCTGTACCTGCTCCCGCCGCCACACACCCCTGCCCCAGGAATGATGATGGTTCCTGGGCTGCACTGCTCCACACCGGCACACACCACGTTCCCCAGGTTGCCTATGCCAGTGGCACACTGCACCCCATCCGCGCCAGAGATGACTTCTCGCCCCACACAGCTGACCACGCTCCTGGCCCCAAAGCCACCCCCTACCCTGGGCAGACAATCCACGCTCCGGGTGCTAAAGCCAGCACCAGTGACACCGAAGGAAGAGACCACCCCTAACCCCGGCCCGGCCCCTCCTGTCTTGACAGCGCATTTGCCTCCGATTCCAGATAGGGACCGACACTCCCCGACGGTGCCACCACCGCTGACCACCGCTATGGGAGAGAAACAGGCTTGGTCAAGCCCTGAGCAGCTAAAACTCACAAGGAAACTTATAAGCTTAAAAGACTTGTAAGGAAATCAAGGGAGTGCTTCATTAGCTTACCTACGCTCACAGGGTTGCCGGTGCATATCCTGTAAAGAAAAGAAATGTCTCAAAGATGTGTTTAGGGAAACATTCCTCATATACACAAGCAAATAGAGGTTCGACCCAGCCATTGATTCCTTAGAAACCTTGCAGGTACTTCAGGCTGGATGTGGTTCTGGGCAACCTGGTCTAGGTGAAGATGTCTCTGCTCATTGCAGGGGGGTTGGACTAGACGAACTTTGAAGGTCCCTTCCAACCCAAACCAACCTATGGTTCTATGATTCAGCTTTTCTGTGTACCCAGAAGCGAGATGCTGGTCCAATTACCCACCAAATCACTGCAGGGTTGGACCCCCAAATCCCATAGGCATCTTAATATCCCATCCTTCTTTTGCACCACAAGCAAGCAGGGCATCTGACTGCAGCGTGCTTGGGTGTGCTGCTATCCAGCTGCTCTGGGAGGATGAGGAGGAAGCAGAGGCAATGCTCCCCTCTACACCCATGGGGACAAAAAGGGATGATGCTCCCCTCTGCACCCATGGGGAGCTGCCTCCACTCAGCATTTCTCATTGTTCCCCTCTCATCCTGTTGGGTTTTGCCAGCTTTTGATACAAAGTGCAGCCAGAGATGCTCCTACCTGCTTTCCTCTCCTTCCAGCAGTGTCCTGTAAGTGGCAATCTCAATGTCCAGGGCCAGCTTGACATTCAGCAGCTCCTGGTAGTCTTTCAGCAAGCATGCCATCTTGTCCTTGGCTTGCTGCAGTGCAGTCTGCAGGTCGATCAGCTTCTGACGGGCATCTTTGAGGGCGCAGTCACCCCGCTGCTCAGCATCACAAATGGCCGTCTGCAGAGCTGCTATCTGTGGACAGTAACAGGCAAGAGGGTGGCCAGTGGTGACACTAAGAGGCTCCACAGGGTTGCTCATCTACTCCCTTGTTTCTCAGGTAAGGACTGACAGAGTGCCTAGATTTAGGTTGGACACACGTTATGGATAAGCTATTTAGGATGAAATAGCAGTAGCAGTGGCAGTTCAAGGCCAGGTTGGACAGGGCTTGGAGCAACCTGGTTAGTGTGAGGTGTCCCTGCCTGTAGAAGTAGATGAGCTTAAGTTCCTTTCCAACCCAAAACATTCTATGATTCTATGAAGGGGAGGGGATCTGTTGGCTGCACACTTGTAGGAGGCATACAGCGATTACTGTTTCTGTTAGAGCCAGACCAACTGGATCTACTTCTTTGTGTATCAACAGCAGAAGAGAACCTACAACCTACAAATTCAAGTTTAAGCTTGGAGGGGGGAGCTCAGCAAGGTGGGAGCTGGTGAAGATGAAGCCCTTTGCACACCCTGCTGCCCATGCAGCTTTCAGGGCTTTGTCCTACCTGTTTCTTCATGTTGTCTGACTCGCACTGCAGCTTCTGGATCATCCGGTTCAGCTCAGCTATCTCGCTCTGGTTGTTCCTCAGGTCATCACAGAACTTGCCCCTGCTGCTGTGGAGCTCCTCCAGCTCCACATGGAAAGAGGATGACGTTAGTATGCCCAAATCACCCCTTCCAGGGAAGGTGGAGATGCTCCGGAGCTGCACTGATGTCTGGGTGCATGTGCTTGGAAGCACCCAGACATGACCTCAGCCCAGGCAAGGCAACAATCCCAGGCTGGTCCTGGGCATTTACCCTTGGGGAAGGGGCTGGTGTTCCTGATGGGTGTTCACAGAGGAGGCCTCTCTGAAGCAACACTGTGGCCTGCTGTGGTCTGGTTTTACAGGGAAGCCTCAAACCACAGTTTTAAGACTGATAGGTTTTTTGGCTTGACCTTCTTTAGCCAACTGCAGTGCATGAACACTGAGGGGTGGGTTTAAGTTGTGTCGTAAAGGACAGAAATGGTCCTCAGAATTTTGCTGGCCAAGAGATTTTGTTGCCATCAGTGCTGGTGGTGTGAATACTCACCCTGGTTTGGTAGAAAGCTTCCACTTCAGCCTTGCTCTTCTGGGCAATCTCCTCATAGCAGCACTCAACACTCTTGATGATGCCCTCCATGTCCAGGTCCCGGCTGTTGTCCATTTGCACGATGACAGAAGTGTCACACAGTTGGCAATCCACCTGAGCTCTCTCCTGCAAGACCCGCTGCATGTCAGTCCCCTTCCCTCAACCAGCCCAAGCCAGGCATGCAGGGACCCCTGGCAAAGGGAGTCTGCTGAGAAGGTGGGAGGTTGTGGGAAGTTCTCCCATTAAAGCCCAACTAGAGCACTGGGTTACCAGTGAAAGTGTTGGGTTCTCTGGGTGGGTGACTGGTTTCCAGCAAGAGCTGGCAGCTGGGACCTGTCTTGGTGGCACAATATGGGATTGCTGCATGCAATTCCCTAAGGAAGGGTGGGGAATCCTGGTGGGGCAACTCGCATCATTGCAATTTGGCATTTCTGGCTGTGTCAGCAGTTTTCTGGGGTGTGAGGCCCTCAGGGGTGGGTGCTTTGGTCCCCTTTGCCTACAGGCTGCTGGGAGGTGTTTGCCTGGAAAAGGTGCAACTGCAAAGTGTCCCCTGTGTGTTTTTTTTACATTTTTTTACATTTCCTACATTTTAGACAAAAGTGTTACATTCACCAAAATATTTTGACTAACGTAGCTTAAAAGGGGAAGATTTGGGTTTTGAAGAGTGAGATGTTTCCATGGTTCCCAGGGGTGCTTTGGATTAGAATTTGAGGGGCTTTTCCATGCAAAAGATCACTCTGTTTGCAGCCAGCAATACAGGAGATAACCAAGGACACTCTTTGCCTTCCAAAAGTGTGTGCAATAGTGTTGTTATCAAATACATATCTAAAAAGATATAGATTTGGGGGATCAAATTCTAGGATTTTCAGAAAAGGCCCCTTTCCCTGCTTTAGTTTTGATGTGGGAGCTCAGGGGGCAGCAGATGTGTTGTCCCCAGGATAGCACACAGGGAGCCAGGAACTCTTACCTCAGCATAGATGCACTTCAGGAACTCCAGCTGCTGCCGCAGGAGGCCCACTCTCACCTCCAGCTCCTCCTTGGTCAGGTAAAGACAGTCCACATCCTGGAGAGACACCATGCGTGCAGTGAACAGACGTGAAGAAACAAGGGCTTTTTGTTAGGTTTGGAGGAAAACTCACTATTCCCAGCCATTAAGACCGTCCATTTTGTGTTGCATGTGTTCACAACCTGATAGAGGTTCTCCAGATTCATTGGGTTGCCTCAGCTGTGGGCCTACCTGATGAGGACTCAGGCAGTGTCATGGTCAAGGTGTCCCCAATTCTCTCCCTGGCCCCACACTCAGGTTTTGCCCACAGTCCTGCTGCTTCTGGCTGGTCCCACCGGAGTTCTCCCTTGTGTCACTCACCTTCTTGAGGACCACAAACTCATTCTCCGCAGCCGTGCGCTTGTTGATCTCATCTTCATATCTGCAGGAGGAGGAAAGGAGAAGCGTGGGATGATGAGCCCTGTCCCCATCACCCAAGCAGCCAATGTGGAACATGGGAAATGTGGTTAAAACCAGAGCCTCTCCCTGTTGCTTTGTACCTCCCTTTTGATTTTTGCTTTGTTGCTGTTTCTTCCCCACCTGACTTTGTTCAGCAGTTTTAACCAGCCCATGCCAGCAGTGCTGGTGGCTGGAGTGAGAGGGCAGTAAATCAGGCCAAACCACTACAAATGCAAAACTCCGTGCCTCAGCTGAAGGCTGGGGCTGCTTCTTCTGGCCCTGCTGCTTTGTGTGATGTTTTTCTGATGCATGCAGGACTCTGCTCTGAGTGTTTATGGGGAGACTGTGGCCAAAATCCCCCAGGGGAGGTCAGGAGCTTGAGCAACCTTTGAAACTCCCAGGTGCAATGGGGAGAAAAGTCCATGCATAATGACCAAGTTAATTGGGACCTAGAAGAACTTTCACAACATGATTCTATGAATCTGACCTCCTTGGTGGTGGCTCAGAGAGAAAAAACATCTGAGATGCTCAACTGTAAGATCTCTGGAAAAATGGGAGAAAGATCTCCCCTTTTACCCTGTGCTGTGTACCACCAACCACTAAGTGTCCTGGCTTGTGGCTTAGCAGAGCACATGGGGAGCTATTAAGGAGTATCTGCAGCTTAGAGAGCCAATTCCTGCATTCCCTCTGGGAAGAGAGAATGAAACCCAATGGAGACTATGTGGATAAAGTGTGGGGTGGAGACAAATAGGCTGAGGGTTTTGTGGGAACGGGGACATGAGATCTGGGGGAGCCACAGGCACTGATGATGAGGGAGGTTTGATATGGCAAACCACAGTGGTGTGCAGGAGCAATAGGGAGAGGAAAAGTGGTTCCCTGTTCATCTCCCTGAGGAAACATTGTGGTTGAAGAGCTCTCCCAGTCCATCAGCAGCATCTGAGGTGCAGCAGTGGGACCCCAAAACTGGAAACCAGCCCAGTACTGGTGTGCCCAGCCCTGCTCCCCTCACTGTGCCCCAGTTCTTGCACCCATCCAGTGCAATTGCATTGGCCCCACGCTCAGGAATAGCAGCAAACACCCGGGTCTGCAGCTACTCCCTGTGTACTTACTTGCACTTGAACTCTTGAACCAGGTCCCTGAGGCAGCGCTCCTCATTTTCCAGCCTCTCCCGCTCCCCCAGCACACACTCCAGCTGCTTCCTCAGGTTGCAGATGAAGTTCTCGAACACGGGCTCCAGGTTTCTCCTGGTAGCTGGGAGGACATACTGCTGCAGCAGCTCCCACTTGGTGGTCAGCACCTTGTTCTGCTGCTCCAGGAGCCGGACCTGTGGAAGCAAGAGATGTGCGAGTCATGCAACGCCCTCATGTTTCAGGCAAAGGTGCTTCGGGTGTCTCCACTTCCTGAAGGAAAAAGTAAGACTAAAATCAGCAATGCAAATGGTTAAGTGCTCGTTTCTCAGCAGCCTGAGTGAGACCAGCATCTTCTGGTCCCACCCAGGACTTGTATTGCAGGCTGAGCAATGCTGATCCATTTGCTCTATGTTGAGGCCAATCATCTTTTCGCCAAAGCTCAGCTTATCCGAACACCATCCTGGAACAACTGGCTGGTGGAGGAACCACTGCCTCCCCTGATGGGCTTGAGTACAGTAATGATCCTTGAGCAGCACAAATGCTCCATCCAGGATCTCATTTGAATATATCTGATTTAAACTCTAACCACGGATATTTATCATGCTTTTCACTTCTAGATTAAAGAACTTTCTAGTACCTGAGAACCTTTATGGATCATGAATAAGTGATGTTTCAAACGGGAGGAACAGGAATTGCTCCTCTTACATGGGTTTGGTTTTTCCAGCTGCAGAACAACTCTCAAGAAAAATCAAGATCAAGACAGAGCAAAGGTTTCTCTGCCATTTGAAAAATCATTCCTATAATACATCTCTAAACAGCAATGAAACCCCTTGGGCTTAGCTAAGAAAACAATAATAGATTACATCTTTTTAGAAAATCACCAAATCATTTAATTCACAGAGTGGAGGGACAGAGAAGTTAAAATTGTTTTCATTTTAGATAGAAATCTATCTTTTTCTTTTCATTTTAACTAGACATCTATCCTTCTACATCTCCTTCATGAAGCACAAACTACTTTAAAAATACAAAAGTCCTTTGGAGTTTATAAAGGTGTGATAACAGTGCATTTGGAATACAGCTTCCTATTTTGCCTTATTACTTTTCCATGTCTCCATCCATTGTCTCACAGGTTTTGATTTACAGTATCCCTGAAGCTGCTTCTGATTTAGCTATTTAGCAGATTGGTGACCACCACAAGGTAAAATACTGCTGTGGTTGTTTTGGTGCAAGGCTTAAATCCAAACAGTGTCCATGTCAGGACCACCATGGTCTATCAATCAGAAGTGTTTACAGCATCAGGAGAAATATCTCCCAACATTGCCTCTCTAGAGACAATCCATTCATCTAGAGACAAAGAGCCTGCACAGAGGGAAGCAGGGTCTCACCTTGTCGATGAAGCAGGCGAACTGGTTGTTGAGGTTCTTGATCTGCTCTTTCTCATGGGTCCGCACTTGGCACTCCTCAGGGTCAACCCCCACGCACAGGGGCTTGAGGAGCTCTGGGTGGACGCTGACGCCCCGAATCCCTTCAGATCTCCCTCCACCAAGGCCGATGCTGCCACCGTAGCCTCCGATAGCCACGCCGTCCCCGAGACCTCTATAGCTGCCCAGGCCCCCGTAGCTTCCGCAGTTACCAAACCCCACCACCGTGCCCATGCCAAAGCGGCCTCCGCCGTAAGCGACGCCGCAACGTCCAACGCCGGCACCGCCGTAGACCCCACTGCGGCAGAAACCCTTGGGCCTCTGCCCAGGTCGCAGACGCTGCGGCTGCTGAAGCCCCCGATCCCACATCGCCGTCCCACCGGCTGGCACACAGAGGCTGAGCTGCTGTTGGCCCTGCCAAGGCCACAGACGGCGGATGCAGAGGAAAAGCCCCGTCTTCCTAGGAGAGAGCTGGAGGTGTAGCACTGTCGACTCATGGTGGATGGGGGGAGACGGGAGGTGAGGTGGTAACGGCAAAGCAGACGATCAGGAGGAGCAGGGAGTGAAAGAAGGAGATCGCCTTTAGCTCCTCTGAGGCAGAGCTCTTCTCCTTATATACATTCCAGGAGGTGCCTGAGATGCAAAAATTTAATTTATCCACTGGGTTTGGCCTGCCTGGCAGCAAGGAATGGCTTCCAACATTTTAAACCCACAGCAAACACTTGTATCTCATATGAAATAATGTGGAAATTAAAATAATCTGCTTTGCTTGCAAGCTTCAGTTTCAGGACTTATATTTTACTTAATTAATCTGCTTCCTTATTGTGTAATTATAGTTTAGCAAAATAATTCAAGGGGTTTTTATTCATAGCTTGTTTACGGTTCGGTTTCACCACAACGTTTAATTATGTTTCAGGACCTCCTGCAAAATGTCATGGCGATGCCACCTCTTCCAGGGTCCCGTGCCAGCTCAGAGCTGGCTCTTGAGCAACGACCGGTGGCGATAGGGGAGGAGGAAGGAGTATCTGCCCAAGCACAAGTTGTCGGGAGCATTCTCGTAAGCATTTGTTTCTTCCTTTCATGGGTACGGCTCCAGCTTTCATAGGTGTTTGCCGGCGCGTGTGCAGAGCAGGATGGGGATGGTGGTGTCCGTATCGATGTAGCATAAGGATGAGTTTGATCATGGGGGACTTGTGAAGTCGAGGCACTGGTCCAGCCGGGCTTCATGTGCCCCTTAGAATAGACAGAGTTGAAGATAAGGCATTTCTGGGAAATGCTTTGCAGCAGACAGTGAGTTATTGCTGTGTTATGTGCCTGGGGAAGGTGATAACTGTGCTCAGTACCTGGGTGTGATGTGACCCGCGCACATGGTGGATTCACGCAAACGATAGCTGGAGATGCAACAAAGTGAAGCGTTACAGACAGGTTGAGAAATGTTAGCCGGAGTGAACTTTTTTCCTCGTATTCCTGTGACACACCTCTTCGACATGAAATGGTTCTGGTAATGTCTGGTAATGAGAAGGTACCATCCCATCTTAATTAAAAATTCTTAAAAAGAGTTTTGAATTTGCTTGGAAACAAATAAAGTCCCTTTTTTGCCTCAACAAAGGGGTCTAATCACAGAATCAGAAGTGATTGCATAGCTTGTCCTAAGAAGTCTTTGCATCTTTGCTGGGGCAAAATGAACTGGTTCTGGGAGGATTCCTAGTCAATGCTATTGTAAGCTTGAAATACATCGTCTTGAATTAAAAATAATGCAAAGGAATTGGGATGATTTAGAATATATTTGGAGTCTCTCTGGGTGAAGATCTTTTTTTTTCTTTTCTACAGGTCTCATAATGGGTTTTAATGAACTATAAAATACTTCATGCAATTCTAATCATGCAGTAGTTCCGTTGTAGCTGCATTGGTGTGGTTATATTAGGATGCACGTCTTGCAATGAGATGTACTTTCGTTTGGGAGATTGAGATAACTGGAGAAAGCAGACAAGCTTTTGGGCACTGCGTCCTTCAAGTTGTTCTGCTCAAGGTAATCCAAGCAACAGGAGCTCTTGCTAGTAAGTGAAAGGGGGAAACAGTCTGGAAATGTACTTTATTTTGTGCTGAAGTGTTGGTGCAAACATTGTGGAAGTCAATTGGATGTGTGGTCTGCAGACAAACCTGGAGCACTGCCTGGCAATAGGGCTACGACATCACTTAGCTTTTAGGTAGTTCTGTACAACTCTTTTAGGTGGGCATAACCATGGGCAAGTTGTAATGCAGGGAGAAGCTGGGCTGTCCCATTACCAGCACAAGTGGCTGTAGCACTGCGTTCTGCTGACTTGGAGCACCTGTGGTGGGGCAGAGATGAGGCATTGGTAGTGGTGACCAGGAGCAGCCACTGCTCCAAGCTCTGGTATCCGGCAGGAGCACAGGGACAGACTCAGCTCCTTTTCATGGCAAGAAAGACACAGCCTTTCATCCCTGAGGGTAGTGTCATGCTGGTTTTTCCAGCTGTGAGAATCTGGATTGGGTTTGGGTCAGGTCTCTCCTATCTTCCATACGATCAGGGTGACCTGCTCGGCCACCCACCATAGAGTGCCTTGAGCTCCATGAGTGACACACACACCATTTAAGGGCTGTAGACCCTCCAACCCCCTGTCTTGTTGGAAAACAGGAAAAATGCCTTTTGTGGGACAACCATCCGCATTCCTCCACCACCTGAGAGTCCTGAGATCCCTTCTTCTGGATGACATTCCATCAGGCTGTTTCCCTGAGGATTGAAAGCAACAAACCTGTGCTTCAACCTTTGGCTCCTCCTCACAGCCCTAAGAAGTGGCTTCTCCCAGGTGCCCAGCCTTGCACATCAGAAGGAGACAGTTCAGGGCAGTGCTTGTGGTTTCCATCTGCTGAGCTTTCACAAAGCTGGTTCGCAGTCACATGGTGGAAGCCCTGAGCACTGGTTACATCAACTTCAAAGGAGGAAGCACTCTGATGTGATTTGGTCTTCTGAAGAGAAGGATTGCAATCACTTTTATTTCATTGGCCCCACACATGCACAGCACGCAAATGCCTCCTTTGCAGAGAACTTCTTCATGTCTCCATGATTTGTCCTGTCTGATTGCAGGTCAGATAGTGTTTGAAGAGCCTAGAAAGGCACTAACCTTCCTCTTTACAAGGAGGAGATGAAACCGCTGTTTTCAGGCTGACGGGATTCATTAAAGCTTTAAAGGAGCAGCTTAACACAGATTTACTGGGGAAACCCCTGAGGTCCTGGCCATAAATATGCCTTGAACTGTGATGGCTTCCATGAGACTCATGCCTTTGAGATTTGCATGTACCCAGCTGCATTAGGCTAAATTAATTCTGCTTAAACACCTTACTAAATCGGGACCTGTTAAGCCATCCGTGCAGATAAGGAGAGCCCAGAGGTGTTTTCCAGCCTCCTGTTACGATTCTGGCTGTAACAACATATCCATCCACGTCTGCTTTCTCCCAGTTGGAAAACTACTGCTTAAGACCCTCTCCTGAGAACACAGGATTTTGAGGGCTTGGCTGTGCTGGGCTCTCCCTCCCTCCCTGCAGGCTGGGCAGTTTCTGTGGCTCCTTGCGGAAGGGACTGCGAAGTCGCCATTAAAATGGCTAATGAGGCCCCTGGGACATCTCCCTCTGGTTTCTTGGGTCCAGCCCTCCAAAGGTGGCTGTTCCCAGTCTCTTAACTGCAGCTTGATTCTGCTCCCACATCAAAGCAGATGGTGGATTTGTGGGGATCAGGGTAGAGGTGATGGTCTGGGCTCTTTCCATCGCCACTGGGCACCTTGCTTTCCTCACAGTAACCTTGCTCCACAGTAGCTGTTCACCCTCAGCCTGGCTTGTCCCTGGCCAGTTATGCTGCTCTGGGGCAAGAAGATGGACAAGATAACTCCCGAGGCTCATTCCAGGCCATTCCTGGAGCATCGGTGGTCACTGCCCATATGTACCAGCAGCATTTGCGATGGTGCCAGATACTTTTACCCTTCCTTCTGCAGGCTTTCTGCTGGACTATAATAAACTGAGGGTGGCCAATACCACCAGCGCTGATGGGAGGATGTTGGAGTATCATTGCAGTAAGCTAAGCAGAAGAGAGTGTCACTCCCAAAGGTGATGTCTCATGCAAGGAACATGGAGAGCTACCTACTGGCCATAGCTGGGTGTCTGCTCTGCCCTGCCCGGTGGTGCCTGCTCCAGGTTTGGAGCCCTGACAACAAATCCTGGTGATTCATTCATGGCAACTTTGTCATATTCTGGTATATTCATAGTTCTGATTTACCCTCTTACTTCGCAAGAATTAAGACAAATAAGTTTGGCACCAAACCCCTCAAGTGTCCACCCCCTTACTTTGTAAAGTTCCGCATTTGCATAGGAATTTGTAAAGCGCTTTTGCATCATCTGACGAACTTCGTGCTAATACTCAGGGCTCGATGGACTATTAGAGCTCTGAGTAATGGGGTGGAATTGGTATGACAGAGTCACGATGAAAGCACTACAGCCAGGACTAAGCTCTGGGAATTGCCACCCAGGGCATGAGGTTTGCACTGGAAGGGTTTTTCTAGGGAAAGGGGAGCAACCCTTGTAAAAAGCAGCCATGAGAACCACATTGGATCTTGAGGCTGGAAGCACTGCTGTCCTGTTTCACAGGACAGTTGTCTCTTCTCTTCTATGGTACAGGCTTTTTTAGCCAGAGAGCATGTTCCTTCATGCACTAAGCCAACCAGGGACTCCAGAGACACCCTCCAGCAGTAGAGTGAGCAGAGAGAGTGTGGGAGGAGGAAAATTCAGCCACTGAATTTCAACTAGTTCCCATCGATAGGTCTGTAAATCTCTGTCTGTGTGTGCATATGACTATATGTAATAATGACCATAGAAAGTAGCTGTTCAGTGTGTGTGGTTAACGTAATGGAGTTAATTTTGCAAACTTGAAAACAGGTTTCTAAAAAATAAAAAGAGAGAGAAGTAGAGACAATGCACAAATATCATGTGCAGTTTATTAACAGCAGTGTAGAGAACACAGAGCTTTTATCAGCACCATGATCTCTGGGTGCTGTGTTGAATTAAAAAGCATTGCTCCACAGAGGGACAAAGAGATGTTCAGTAGAGAGCAAACCCTATCACTGGTCTTGTAAAAATGACCTGGGAGGAGAGACAACATAAAAGAATAAAACCACTTCTAGCATGGGAGTCCTCCTACCTGAATTCAGCTACCTAAAAACTAGTCACCAAATTGAAGTGAGAGGCATGGGATCAATGAAGTCAATGAGAGCCTGGTATCATCAAGCAAAAGCTTGTTTTCTAAAGTCACCAGTGCAGGAGAACCAAAGACAAGCTTTGCGGGGCCATGGGAACATGATCCAAGAGCAGTGGTATCTGTGCACAGCTACCAGCCTCAACAAAATAAAAGGACAAATACAACCAGGAGAAGTAACAATGTTGTGTTTATGAGCACCTATTCATTAAGCTTTCTAGATGGACACTCAGATTAAGGAGATTACAGAAGGTACAGCTTCTAGAGGACGTACATATTATCCTAATGAATGGCTGGAGTCACTTTTGTGATTCATTTTGCCACCAACGCATGGAATACTCGCCATGTGTCACTCCAGAGGTGGCAGCTTGGTGCATAAGCTCTGCATTATGGTTGTCTCCACTGGGCTAACTGGAGATAAAGAGCAGTATTTGCCCTAGAGGAATTTATAACCAACTTCTATTCATCAGAGCTCTAATACTCAGAAACACCTGCTCCAAAGTTACCTAAAGCCCCAGTGCCAGCTGCTCGGGAGAGCAGCCAGATGAACATGGGGCACCACAGCCTTTATTTCCCCAACCCAGCAATCCCACAGGGTTGTAACCTCCATTTCCAGACATTAGCTCTCTGCATTGCTACCAAACCACACATTCAGGGAGATAAAGGCAAGGGAACGGTGATGGTGCCTCTGGACTGGTAATCCCTCCTCCCAAAGTTAAATGCTTCTCTTCTGCAGCTATGTCCTCCAGCGTGCAAGATCACTATTCTTTCAGAGATATAAAGTCACGCTTTGCTTTCACTGTGTTTCTGAGGTGGATTCCTTCACTTCTTGACCTAAATCTCCTGTTTTAGGAAACTCTTTCTCCCATACCCAGAGGTCTGGCCACATAGAATTTGAAATCCAGCTGGGCCACTATCACCATCCGTTGCACTGGACTTGGGAACCTGCGCTACAAGAAATCCCAGCACTGAGTAACTGGGGAAGAAATCCAGGAATAGCATGGAGAAATGGAGAAGAGAAAACCTTCCAGTGAATCAGACACTCCTCATAGCTATATAACAGGACTCCCTGGCCATGCTCCATTGGAGGATGACAGAAAATATGTTATTAGGGAAATCTGCCACTTTCAGAAGAAACTGGGATCTTCGACACTCACACACCTTCATTTAACAGCTACTCTTAACTCCACACCCGGGTGATCCCAAGTGAATCAGGCACCCATCCTCCTCCTCTGCTCAGTGAGGATGCACAAGCTGAGGAGATTCATCTGGGGAACTCCAATGTAATTTCTTAAAGCAACATCTATGCATCAGTGTTTTGCCTTGTTATTGTCTTTGTTCTTGTTATTATGTGGTTGCTTTTTCTCCTTGAGTATCCTATGGAGTAATCCACCTGCTGGGCGCTGCGTGTGATACCAGGGAGTGTTAAGCACCTGCCTCTCCTGTTCTCCATCCACAAATGGCTTGCATGTGGAAATCTCAGTGACCAAAAGCCAGCTCGGTGGTCAGTAATTGCAGGCCTGGCCTTCCAGCTCCTCCTTGGCTTCACATAGGGAGCATTTCGTGGTTTTTCTCCCAGGCGCTTTTGCAAATGCTGTCACCAAGCTGCTCAGCATCACAAATAACCATCTGCAGACAGGCTACCTGTTAAAGGTGGCTTTACTTTCCCTTTAATTACGGAGCATGACAACTGTGGCTTCACTGTCCTCATTTCGATGAAACACCCAAGGCGCACTGTCCCCAAAACGTCATCTCCCCTTTGAGTGACTTCTTTCAAGTTACTCCAAGAGTATATGATAAAGAGAACCACTTGCTTGTCAGATTGCTACTGGGTTTGGCATAATTGCCTGTTGCTCTGCAGAGGTTTAGCACCTCCTTCCCAACCAAACCCTTCATCACTGTCACAAGCAGAGTGTTGTGGGGCAAGCTTATGGGCTCACCTCCAATGCTGGAGGTCTCAGATGCTGAATGTTCAGACCCCATTTCTCAGTTACACTGAATCCTCTTTCCTTGACCCCCGAACTGAAGAAGCACCTTAAAATGTAAAAGGTTTTTATGCTTTACCCTTCCATTTTCCTGCTTCCATTACATAATAATTTATATTGTTCAAAATAGCCCATTTTAAGATAGCTGGCAGAGGTCCTGTTTAATACACTGTCCTAGGTCAGCATTTGGGCTCCTCCAGAGCTGGCAGTTGCTCTTGTGCAGTGGCATTCAGTAGCTAAGGGGTCCTTCATATGTGGTACAATGCCTTGATGTCTGCTCTGCCCCTGAGCTTTGTTCTGTGCCAGGGTTTCCGGTGATGTCCCATGTCCCACCAGCTGTCCATGTTCACAGTGATGGAGGTCTTGCAAAGCTTGTGCCTAAAGGTTGCAAAAAGCTGTGGTCTGGAGCAATTCCCCCTCATTTGCATCACTTCTGGGGAAATGCAGAACTAATTGTATAATGTGAATCTTCACCCTGAAGCTACAATCTGACCTGGAGTGATTCATCCCTGAGGAATACACCTAGCCTCCTTTAATCCTGAAAAAGGATAAATCCACCTACTGAGCTGGGCTGTGGCCAGAGATAATTGGCTATAGAGAGAGGATTCCCCATGTAGGTAGCACCTGAACCATGAAGAATATTAGCAGGGTTTTTGTTCCCATATGCCACTAGCACATAAGCACTATTAGTCAATATGTTGGATAAGTAGACAGTCCAGCTCCAAAATCCAACTCTGTCTACACTAAACCGGGCTGTGCTAATGATGCGAAAGATGAGGGTGTTTCCCGGAAAAAACCCATAACCTGCATTTCCCAGTGGACAGAAAGGGAGGAATTGCTACCTCTTCAAACGCACAGCTCAGCAATTCCAGCTCCTGCCTCAACAAACCCGCCCTGCCCCATGGCTCTGTCATGGCACCGTCCAACTCCTCAAGACAGGACCAGCCTCATGCAGACATGGAGCAGTTCACACTCAACTAGCCAGTTGGTTTGCATGGCTGGTAGGGTTGGGTTCCCTTCATTTCTTCTCAGCAGACTCACAGGTCCTGTTGTCTGTGGTCAGGAGTTTCCTTGAGTCACCTCGATGACACACGACCCTAGAAAAAGTGGAAAAGGAGAGTTCAATCTGCTGGCCTGTGTTCTGGGGAGAACAGACCTCCTGAAAAGGTTTCATTGGTTTGGAAGAGAAACCTTGAACCCCTAGAAATGGTAGGGACAGGCAGGTCAGAATTTACCATGTTTGGTCACCAAACAGGAAGATCCAACATTCGTTTTATTCTAGTGCCCCTGAACTGAAGCTTCCAAAGAAAAATGGGTTTTCTATTAAAATCACCTTAAAAGGAAAGAAGTTGTATTAAGCAGAGGCGAGAAAGGTCCAGCACGATATTGCTTGTACCCAAGGTGGTAGAGAAACCTCCACCCACACACTGAGCCTGGACCACAAGCGCAGAGTATCTTGCTCCTACCCTGATCCATTGCTTTTCAAGTGACATCCCTGACTAAAACTTTGCCCCTCCCTCCCGTTAGTAATATTGACCACATTGTAGGAAACAACTAGCTTTCGAATATGATGTGGATTGTGGAGCCGTCTGGCTGCAAGGAATGAGCGTCCACAGGAGGAACTAATTACTGGCTAATTTCTTACCTGTGTTTATTCACAACTTGCTTTGTGGCAGCTCCTCAGATATTGCTTGTTCCCACCCACCCTGCAAAGTGTCTGTCTGCTTCTTCAGACTGCAGATGCAGGGCTGAAAATACACATCATGTGAAAATACATCATTTCCCACCTGTGCATCTACAAGACACCCTATTTAGCTGCCTCCTTTGTGTGATAGAAGTAATAGTAATTAGTAATAAACATACTAAATGGCATGTTCATTAAAGAGCACAAAGCAAAGTATCAGGAAGAGAGCAAGACCATCTCATTTGGTCCAGGGGTCAGAAAGGGGAAATAAACCCACTGTGCTTTCTGGGATACATAGCTTGAAAATTGAATAGCTGAAGGAAAAGTTGGGGAAAAAAAGGGCAAATGATCCCTGGCAATGGTTCTCTGAGTAATGGTAAAAAATGCAAGAAATCTACATCCACTTCATCAGGCCACAAAAATGCAGCTGTTGTCCTCCAGGGAATTCTGAGCCATTGAATCTTTTTTGTTAACACTTAGGATAAAAAGCTGAAATGACACGAGTTGACATTCTAAACTATCTCTTTCCGATGTGGCTGGGGACTTCCAGTTTGGCTCTGTAAGGAATTCACCACAGAATAAGGCAAAATTCCTGCTCCTACCTTATCAGCAAAGCAGGCAGATTTCCTCCTGGGATTTCCTAATCTACATATTTTATGGTCCCAGATGATTCAGCCCCAGAGCAGTACTGCTGCTGGGAGCTTTCATCTCTACTGATGCTTCGGCTCTTTTCACTGCTTGCAGAACGGGTGGGATCAGGATCAACATCACTGTGATCCATCCCTCTGCTGCTGTAAACTCCAACCTTTTGCACTCACTCAGGTTCCTGCAATCTCTGAGATCTTTAAAGCCAAAACCATGGCATGTACTTCCATATCTTGTCCTCTCTGAGATCCACCACCAAGGTCCCCATAGTCTTGCACAGAGACCAAAGAGGGTTCTTGTTGCAGCAAAACTGTTCAGAATTCTTGTTGTTGCTACTAGTTCAAAGGCTGGATGAGTTTACTTTTGACTTTCCTGCTGCTTCTGAACTAAAAAAGCTTCAGAGACCCACCGTTCAATGCTAGACTGCAGAGGTCCAGCATCTTTATCTCATTCCAGGTAGAATCATAGAATAGTTTGGGTTGGAAAGGACCTTAAGATCATCTAGCTCCAACCCCCTGCCATGGGCAGGGATGCCTCACATTAGAAAGAGAGGAGCAGAGCAGGAAGGCAAAGAGCCCGTCTAGTGGCAGACTTTGAAAATACCCCTTACATTGAGCATGGTGGATGAGCCAAATGTCTTTTGAGCCTGCATAGTTTTGTTTGGCTGGTGGTAATTGGTATCTGCTTTTGGCATGAATATACATTATAGTAACTATCACACAGAGGGAATTAATGAGCAAGTGAAAAAGCCTAAGTGACAATCATGGCTCAGAGAACATTCCCTTCTTTAATGTGTTCCACTCGGGGTAATTACCAGCTCAAATATTTACTGTGAACTGTGTTCTTTCAGCTGATTGCTGCGGTTGTGCTGATTTTTCTGCCTTGTACTACAGGGACACGCTGTGGAGATGACTGACTTGGTGATTACTTTCTGTTCCTGTAAGACTCCCACCTCTTCCTCCTCTTCCCACATTCTTGTCCTAGTGTATTTAGTGCAGAGAGATCCTTTAGCAGAAGGTGAGTCACTCTTTCTAGCCTATAAATTAAGTTCAGGGTGAGTGGGTCAGTGGGATAAGGCTTTCGGTTTTTGAGGATGAATTTATGGCAGCAGTGTTCCACCCTGGACAGGATTGAAATTGAAAGTGCTGGTTATAAAGGGTGGTGACATATTTGCAGGAGGTTGTAGAGTCACCCTGTCTTCATACTGCTCTTTTAGTAACACATCCAACACATGCTTGGTTTTTGGAGGGGGCACCCTCTGAGTTGCCCGTGTGTCCCCATGGATGATGGAGGAGGCCTAGATCATGCACTTAGTTTAGATGACTTTGCTTCTTCCCACTTTAATCTTCATCTCCTCGACCAAGGTAGGCTTTGGCTTGGAGTGTTGTATTCGAATCATAGAATCAAGTAGGTTGGAAAAGACCTTTAAGATCATCAAGTCCAACTGCTGCTCTGGTGTTGGTCAGCCAAAACATCAAAACAAAATCATTTCATAGGATAAAATTATTGGAGTGCTATTTTTAAATTATTCATATTTTTTACTAAAAGAACTGAATGGAAACATCTCTCATTTATCAAAACATTTTTCTCTGGTTATTTTTAACTGACAGAAAACCCAGTTGCGTGACTTAAAACCAATGTTTATTCAAGAATATTGCTATTAGAAAGAAGAGCAAAAGAATAACTAAAACAATCCTCAGGATTTATTAAAAGGAAAGGAGGAAAAGGAAGGGAAAAGGAAGGGAAAAGGAAGGAAAGAGAGCAATCACTTCCCAGGAAATGTTCCTGAGCTTGTGACACAAGCTTTAACAAATAGTTTGAAAACTATTTGGGATGAACCTTTTCCTTTTGCTACTGTGACAAGGTAAGAGCTATAGCCATACAGAAAAAATAAATACAGCCTTCATTTTCCTCTTTGGTTTGCTAAAATTGTAGCTAAGGATATTTGGGTGTTGGCTTAAACATGAGGAGGAAAGGAGCTGCCCTCGTTTTGAAAGAGGTAATATCATCTTCCTTTCTTCTCTCTATTATTCAGTCCAGTAAAAGGTAATCATTCTCCCACTGAAATTAGGCAGCCACCTCCTGCTTCCGTGGTTGGGATGGGAGAAGTCACCCTTACTAATGTTAGGAAGTTATTTTGGACTCCTGTCTGCAGTTCACCCCTGAAGCAAGAGAATGAGGCACTGCAACTGACAGCCCAAGCTTGTGTTTTCTCTTATCTGGGGACAACTTGGTGTCCCGACTTTGATGGTCAGGAGGGGAAAGGTGTGAAAAACCTGGGGCTTCCTAGGGTGTCACCCCTTTGAGGCTCAGAATGTCATGCAAAGCCAATTCCTGTTTCACTGGGCCATGGAGGGAAAATAAGCAAGGGCAAGACCAACTGGTCAAGTCAATCAGCAGCAGCTGGTGAGGACTAACCCCAGGTCCCAGAGCTATTGCTTTTTCTCCACCTCCTCTTTCTCAAGCAACTGGTTTTTTTTTTTCAGCAACAGCAAAACCCAATTAAAAATGGCCTCTGAAATAAAGCCAAGCCAAGTTCCGGCTATGGATTGCAAAGGGATTGCCATGCCTTCTCACAGCCACAAGGAAGACCCAAACTTGGAGCCATGGTCGTTCCTGTGCTCACTGCCTGGCTGTGGCCAAAAGTGACATCTTAAACCATGCAGGGAATTGGTTGAGGAAATACAGTGGAGCTGCCTAATGTCTCAGCAGGGGCTCTAAGAATTGGACCTTCCTTCTTTCCAAATTACATTTGCAAGTGGTGAATGCATTAGGCTCAGATTCAGAGTTACCCACTGAGGTGGGCTCCACCTCGTCTAATTGTAGCCACTTAAAAGTTGTATAAACTGCAGAACTGGGTTTCCTCATTTGAGAGAGGGGCTCAGGTGGAGGACTATCCACCTCACATAACCAGAGTGTGACACGCAGATGGTCAAAGTTAGATGGAACAGCTTCTACTCTTAGCATAGGAATGGCATCTCATGCCCTTCCCCAAAGGTGCTTATCTTCTTTCTTGCCTCAGCCTTTAATATTCACCTTTTTTTAGGTTGCAATTAGACTTTTGCCCTGTGAGAGCAGGCAGATTAGTAGTGCCGTGTGGCCTGTAATTCTTCATGGGCTGGAGACAGGAAGAAATTCACTGTGATAATAGTGTCTGTGAATCCAGTAGATGACGGCCAGGGTGTATTCGTCTTGCATGGTGATGTCTCCATTTGCACTAATGCCCCTGCCCTGGGCTGCCTGCAGAGCCAGGAGAGACCTAATTGATGCTCTCAGTAGAGTGTAGACCTTGATGTGTTTCATGCTCAATTAGGCACCTGCGTTTGGTCAGATGAATCAGCCCATGGAAATGTTGGTTTCTTTCCATGAAATGAGCCCCCAGCCAGCAGCTCACATGTGGAGCACTATGGGGGAGACTTCAAAACTGAGGCAGTCAATGCCACCCCAGTATGTCCTATAGATTTCATAACTTATCCCTTTGCCTTTTAAGTCACACAGGGTAAACATCACACTTTGTCAGCCCTAATGTCACTGAAGCAAAGGGTTTTATGTCTGAAGCACGTATGACTCTGCCAGAGTACAGCCCTGTGGAGCCCAGAAGGTCAGCGTTGGCATCTTTATATATATATTCAACTGCTGTGACATGGAAGGATCAGCAGTGAACAAAGCTACAGTCTGGCAAACCTGTGGTAGGGGAGATCTTGCAGTGCTCAGAATGATTTTGGAGGTTTCTGTCAATCTTTGACATCAGTTGTTACTTGGGCTATAAAACATCTCATTGATGATGTGACATAAGGAGGTAACTAAAACAAAATAACCCCATGGGGCTCTCCCAGCATCTGAGTCCCACCATGCTCCAAACTGGCTAATAGAATCAAAGATCTGTTTGGTTCTTTCTTCCCACCCTCAGACTGTGGAAGAGTTCTTCACCCATTTTGTAATTCTTTTAAATACCATTTATGGAAAAATTCTGAGACAAAACATACTTTCAATGCAGTTTATTGAAGGCACAGTGAAAAGCTGGGAAGTCTGAGCAGTCAGTGAAAGAAACCCTGTTGGTGCAAGTATAAGATGTCAACTCAGAAGATTTATGCACTAATAACTTCCCTTGGAATTCTGGGGGTAGGGATGGGGGGTGAACTCTTCTAAACATTAGCACACTTTGAACTAGCCACCCCGAACATGCAGAAGCAAATGAAGGTACTACGCATTCATCTGTAAGCAAATTCCACAAAAAGCCTATGGCTGCAGCGTAACAAGCGGGTGCTTTGAAAGTTGAAATTACTTTGATTAAAATTTAAGCTCAAATTTGCAGCTCAGGGTTTTCTTCTTTGACAGAAATAAAAAGGGGAGCGTGCTCTTTGCAGCACTTCCTGGTAAAGTTAAATCATCACTCTCTTCTCTGAAATGCTTTGGGAGGAGCTGGAAGGAAAAGAGGTGTCTTAGAAGGAAGAAAATTGTTAAAGAATCAGTGAATCTGCTCATTATGGGGAAAGCCAGAGAGAAAAGGCAGTGCAAGAAGCAAACCCTTAAAGCTGTGATCCTCTAGACGGTATAAACTCAGAGCAATAATACTGTGTTGAGCACCTGCTGGAGAAGCTTTCTAAATGTGTCTTTAGGGCTGGGGACTCTGAACACATTACTTGGTGGGGTAAATATCTGGTACTAATAAATGTGGGAATGGACTGGGTGACAAACATTACTGCTATCGGGCAGAGGAACTAACCTGCATCATCTCAGCACCTCTGACCCCTGCTCCCCAATGGGGCTGTCCCCCCCCCCAGCCGATGGCCCTATGGCACAACACAGGGGTCCCTGACAACTGCGTAGTTCCCCACCACACCATTGTTGCACCCCACAACCTCGGGGCTGTTTGCAACGACGACAGGAGAGCCCCCCAGCTGCCTGACAACACAGCCTTGGTTTCCAAAGCTGACCACCCCACCAGCTTGGCACTGCCCCATCCGAGCATTCAAGCCCCCGTTTCCTGTGCTGATGACGGTGTGGGCTGGGTAACCCCCGCTCCGGGAGCTGAACCCCCCATTTTTGCAGTTGACAGCTCCGGCTTGGCAATACACCTCTGGGACACACTGCTTGGCCACCGAGCTAATGACTCTCTTGGGGTGGATCCCAGCACTCCGGGAGCTGAATCCTCCATTCTGGGAGCTGTGTCGTCCAGACCGTCTTCCCAAGGAGCCGTAGCCACACGCAGCCCCGTTTGCAGCCAGCATCCCGCAGTCCTCGGGGATGTTGTAGCCGCTGCTGACCACAGCTGCAAGACAGCCCATGGGAGGGATTATTTAGGGAGGAAAACTAGAAGGCTCTCACAAGACATGCTGCTTCATGAGCAACAGAACCAACCAAACCTGATCTTCTCTAGATTTGTCCAACATACCTGAGCCCCTGCTCCTTCCAACTCCTTCCCCGTGCCCCAACACATCCCCTCTCACATCCTCCCAGTTCCCACGTTGCTCATCTGGTTGGTGGCATGTTCTTTCCCAGGTTCAATGCACATCGGTGCTTTGTCTGGTGGATTCACCATGACAACTTGCTGTTGCCTCCAAGAGTAGAAAAGGGTCGTGGATTAGACCTCCCCCCCTCCATCCAAAAGCTGATTTTTTGTGTATTCAGAGGAATTTGAGATTTTTGCAACTAAACCTTCAATATCAGCCTGGGCTGAAAGGAAAAGGGAGACAGAGAGAGCTGGGGCAGATGGGTAGTGCTGCTCCATAAACTGCCTTTCCTAACATGAGAAACCCTCATGGCTGAAAATCTCCAGGTTACTTACACACGCTCACTGGGTTCCCCACACATATCCTGTTAGGGGAGAGAAGAGAAACACATGTTATCCTATTAACCAGTTGCATGCACATCTGGAAATCTGACTTTACTCATAACTTCCAGCCCAGTTCATCCCATGTTGTAACATGTTTGACTACTCCTAGGATAGCAGGATAGCACTGTTTTTGCTGGCACAAGGGTGGCATGTATGGCCTCCAGCTATTTCTCCAGACCCATTTTCTGTGAGTCTGGGAGGATCCTGGAGCTGCAAAATTCACTTGGGAGCTGGAAACATTCTGGCTTCTGGAATACAGGTGAAAAGGGACAAGGTCTCTGTCACCTACCTGCTCTCTTCACCTTCCAGGAGAGTCTTATACGTTGCAATCTCAATATCCAGGGCCAGCTTGACATTCAGCAGCTCCTGGTAATCCCGTAGCATGCAAGCCAGCTCATCCTTGGCCTTCTGGAGGGCATTCTGCAGCTCAACGTGCTTCTCCCGGGCATCTTTGAGGGCACAATCCCCACGCTGCTCAACATCACAAATGGAGGTTTGTAGGCAGGAGACCTGTCAGAGGGGAAGATAACAGCTCATCTGTCTTCCAGGCTTCATTTCCCAATTCCTGGACATTCTAGTTTTTAATTCACTTTTCCAATTGCAAACAGAGGAAAAACCCACTAGAGTCCCCTCCTCTATCTATTTTTCAACTATACACTTTCCAGCTACAGCCGAGTACAGGTTTTAAGTCTACTAAAGGCCAATCTTCCCCCATAACTTAGTTGTCCTCTGAGACATTGCTCTTTCTGGAATCATCATTCGAGGCCTTTCCTACCTGCTTCTTCACGTTCTCCAGTTCACACTGTAGCTTCTGTATCATACGGGTTAGCTCTGAAATCTCACATTTGTTGCTTTGCAGGTCATCACAGTACTTGCCTCTCTTATCCTGAAGCTCCTGAAACTGGAATCAAGAAACGAGACAATCACCAGTTTTGACCTGCAGCCTGTTAAGTTACCAGGGAGACACCCAGGTTACTTCTTACTCACCCTGGTTTGGTAGAAAGCATCAACTTCTTCTTTGCTCTTCTGAGCTATTTCTTGGTACCAGCATTCAACATTCTTGATGATGCTTTCCATGTCCAGGTCTCGGTTATTGTCCATTTTCACGATGACCGAAGTGTCGCATAGCTGGCTATCTACCTGAGCTCGTTCCTACAGGTTGGGGAATGGCTTAGTCAGCTGTTAGCACTCAGACTTTGTAGTGAAGGAAGGGCTGGGAGAAAGAGCCACACTGATGGATGGAACAAGTCAAGAAATGGCCCTCAGGTTGTCTCAGCAGAAAATCCTCCCTGCTGGATGAGTTGCCACATGTCAACTGCTGGCCTGCATGCTGACCTGCAGCAATTCTGTCCACATTAAGGGCAAGGAATTTGAGTGACTTAACCCTTGGCATCCTGTCATCTTCAGCTTCTTTACTGATGTTAATGACAGGATTAAGCTGGGAGTTTCTGTAGCTCTAATCAGACAACTGCAATCCAGAGTAACTAGACAGACTCATCTCTGTTGTCAGGGGTAGAGTTAGGACAGGATCAATTCATACCTGGAGCTGCATTAAGAAAAGGGGAACCACCCTATTTCCAGTATCATCATGTTAATATTATATCAACCTTGTACTCCCATTCTTTCAAGTATTCAGGGCTTGGGATGAGACATGTCCATCAAGGGTTTCAAGCTGTACAAATTTGGAGTACCTGAAGCATGAGACAGCACCACCAAACTCATGGGGCAGACCAGAGAAACTCACCTCCTCAAACACGCATTTCAACAACTCCAGCTGCCTTCTTAACAGATCCACCTTCACCTCCAGCTCTTCCTTGTTCAAAAAGATACAGTCTGCATCCTGAAAGAGAGGAGACACAGTCCAGTCCTATCTCACTGCAAACAGTGGAGAAACACACAGAAATCAGAGACAGCACCAATAAAACAGAAACATGTTTCAACAAGATTTCAAGAGCACAAAGGTGTGAGAGGGTGAGTCAGGATACTGTGGTGTCTCCTCAAGGAAAACAAAACCATTCCAACACGACTTACAGGGATTTGTTTATTTATTAGTGAGGACGTGGCTACAAGCTCAGAATTGACTAATGATGTTTAAACATAATTCTTTAATATTGTTCAAATGATTTCTGCTTTTCTGATGTCCAAGTATAAAGGAAGTGAAGAGACAGTCAGAAACTAAGCAGCGTCTTAGTGGGTATTCCAGTGTGACCTCTTCCACAAATGCACCTTCCCATTGTGCTTGGGAGAACAAAACTATTGCTGCAGTGCTGATGATGTAAGCTTTGAGGATACAGTATTTTTGCTTTCTAGTTTCATTTGCCTCTGTTTCTGACCCTGTGCATCATTACAGGCCTCCTCCTTCTGCTCATTGTAACACTCTTGCCAGACATTTGCTAATAGTGCATTATTTTGGCCAAGATTTATACCAAATATAATGATTCATGTATTTTGAGCTTCTCACCTTTTTGAGTGCCACAAATTCATTCTCCACAGTTGTGCGCCTGTTGATTTCCTCCTCATATCTGTTGGAAAAGGAGAAGAAAAGGGCTAAGGCAAGCAATATTATCAGACACACTGACAACCATCAGGTATCAATAATGACCTTCACTTGCTCAGATGCTGCCATCAAGCACTGTAAGATCAGTGTCTGGAGACCAAACATTAGACTATTCAAAGATCAGAAGTTTCTTCATGAACAACCACATTAACAATGCAAAGAGTTTGTAAGTGAGACAGAAGAATGTGACAACCCCAAAGGGGATGTGCCACATGTCTGGGAGATGTTGCCTGAGATGAACCAGAGGAGAAGTGAAATGCCAACAGCTAGAGGAGACTCGTAGGTCCTTACTTGCACTTGAACTCCTCCACCAGCTGGCTTGTGGCACATTCTTCACTGCCCAGTTTTTGCTTCTCACAGAGCAAGCAGTCCAGGCGCTTCCGCAGGTCGCAAATGTAATTCTCAAAGTAGAGTTCCAGGTTTTTCCCTTTCTTTGGTAGGACATATTGCTGCAGGAGGCCCCACTTGGTCTCCAGCACTTTGTTCTGCTGCTCCAGGAATCGAACCTGCAGGCCAAGAAACAGCAATTCTTCAAATCAAGAGATAAATGTCATAACTCGGCACCTTATTTAACTGTCTGATCTCGCTCAGGTGTAAAAATAGGATTTTGGGGAAGTGAGAGGTGAGATGCCAGGATAATGATAAAAGTATCTGCCCTTATTTAGAAATCTAAAAATCCCATGTCTACATTATTTAGAAATCTAAAAGCTACATGTCTAAATCTGCCTTTCTCACCAATGAATAGAAATAAAGCTCCTTTCATGGTGCCTTTTGTATTTTAAGATGAAATTGAGTCCCCAGAGGGTGGGACCTGTTTGTTTTTTCTACAAAAGGATCCTAAAGTGACAGCTCAGACTTAGATATCTGACGTTTAGGTGCCTGAAACAAGATTAACCTCCTTTGCCTTCAGGAATGCTTTGGGAACAGTCACTATATTTAAAGACAAAGGGGGGAAAAGGGTCTAATACAGGGCAAAAAGATGAGCCCATCAGGGCTGCAATTTCTCGCTGAGCTAGAACAAGGCTGAATAGGGAAATCGAGCTTTATACTGAGGCTGTCCAGAGAGGAGACACCAGCAAGAAAGTCCAGTGCTCCTGTGGCCACAATAGAAACACCATCAAACACCAGGACTGGTGTGTGGCTGAAATAAGCCCTTCCCCAATACTGAGGATCTCAGTCTGAACCAACACAGCTCTGGGAATCTGGACCCTTGCATGGACCCAGCTCGGTGGTTTATGGCACGAGCAGGTTTGCACTCACCTTGTCGATGAAGCAGGCAAACTGAGTGTTGAGGGTCTTGATCTGTTCCTTCTCCTGGCAGCGTATTTCATGTTCCAGCGGGTCAACCCCAACGCAGAGGGGCTTCAGAAGCCGCTCATCAATGCAGATACCTTGGATACCCTCAGCCTTGCGATCAGGGTACCCTCTCACAATACTATATCCTCTGGGGCCACAAAGGCCAACCCTTCCTCCAACACTACCGTAGCCTACACCTCCGAAGCCGAACTCTCCAAAACATCCATTTCCACAGCTCCCATTCACGTAGGAAATTCTCCTGTTTCCACCAAGGTTGCAGACGCTCCTGCTGCTGTAGGCACCAGCTCCGCAGCGCACAGGCTGGCAGGCAGAGGCAGCATAGCTGCGACCACAGATCTCCGAAGCTGAACTGAAGCCTCTCCGTCCCAGGACAGATCTCACTGTAGGTGCCTGTCTGCTCATCGTGGCTTACTTGAAGGTGGAATATGGAAGTTTAGGGGAAGCTCTTCTGCAGGAGAGGAGCAGAGATCCCACTAGAGTGGCACAGTGATGCTAACCCCTTTTATATGTTTGGGAAGCTGGCCTTGATAGGATCAGGACGTTAATTTAAAGCGCTTAAGGGTTTGGTTTGCCTGGCAGCAATAAATGCTCCTCAAAATGCAAAACAGCCCAGCAAATACTAACTACTGAGGAAATAAAAAGGAATCTAAAAGTGCTCTGTTTGCAAGTTGGCTTAGAATATATTACGGTTTGAAGTGTTCCCCTAACTTACACTAATTATAGTTTAGCAAACATTTTTGAAGAAACTCTTTGTGATTTGTTTGCAGTGTGTCGTTTGGGGTTTTGTGTCTCATGGGGTTCTCTGTGTGATGGCAGCTTTTGCAGACTTGCACTTTGTGGGGGTAATTTCACAACCTTTGGGTGCGGAAGAATAACCAGTAACAAAAAACTCAACCATGGAAAAACACCATGGAAGTTGTGTTGTGATGGATGGATTATTTCTGTACCTGAAACACCAGCACATTCACTGAGTTATGGGTCTAGATAGGACTCAAAATGCCCCCCCAAAAATATCTCCCATGTAGCATTTCACACTGACCTTCTCTTAACCACCATGAAACTCCAATGAAACAGAGCAGGAGCTGTGGCATATTTTCAGTTTGCTTACCAGATTTATGTTCTGTGCTGTCAGTGACATTTTCACTTGAGCAATGCTTCAAATTCTCAACCTGAAGTCCATTTGACACAGTTAAATCTTTGACCCTCGCTATATCGGAGCTTCTACTAAGCTGGATGTCAAAAACGTTTTTGATCCATCTTCTGGTAGTCTCTACAGGGAACAAAAAAGGAACAGTAGCACGTTCCAGCCTGGTGAGATCCACCTCATTCAAGAAGTGGCAGCTAAAAGCTGGATGGCTTTGCCAGACAGGTCCTTGACACTCCATGGAGAGACATCTCCAAGAGAAACAGCCCCTGGCGCCATGCTTAGGGGAACTGGTCTTCCTGCATCAACAGAGGAAGTCTTAATGAGTGGATTAGACTGGACACCAGCTATGGCTTTGACTCACATTGGCAAGGTGAATCTCTCTCTCTCCTAATCACCAGCCCAAGGACATGAGAATGTATCCGCCAACCATCTTGGGGCCTTCTCCAAACTGACAATGGGGCTCTTTCAGCTCTTTGAGAGTAAAGTGTTTCGGAGAAAAAGAAATATTATAGTGCAAACAACTAAATGCCCTCAGCCCTTCCTGACCGAAGGGGAGCAATGCTTGCAGAAGTCTCCATGTTACATACAAGGGGTTGGTACCTGGGAACCCAGTAGCTGTGTTCCCTCATCTCCATTAACCCATCCCGAATTCATTTTCCAGGAGTTAGTATCGGGTGGTGCAAGCCCTAAAAATAATGCTAAACCTCCTGAAAACATTAAACCTTCTAATATCAAGTTCTTAAAAAGAAGTCATGCACAGCACAGCCATAGGACGTGACTGCAGCAGAGATACCCAAGGCTATTAATTGAAGTGTAATTGCAACTTATGTGAATTTGAGGGGCTGGTGGTATGAATTAGTTGCGTAAAGTGATACGTTTGCCCTATACAAATGGTGTAATTCAACATATTTACGGCATGACTTTCACATTACTCCTTTGTTTATTGTATTTTAGGCTCATGGTTCACACTGGGTTGCCAGCGCAACTGGCAATATCAGTTAAAACAAATATTAGAGACTTCAAGTTAAGCTTGTAACTTCCCAGATCCTTTAAGCTCTAAACAAAGATTTATCAGAACTTAAATGCATTTCTGAATCCAAAGAAGAGGACAAAAGGCAATTGTTATAGGCTTTATATAGGAAAACTGCATCCTGGACCAGGAGTGAGACAGAAGGCTGGCTCCCTTTCTGCACCCCATTAGACGTGTCGGCTGTGTGGGAGACACCTGGAACATAGCATAGACTGCAATTAAACGTCTGTGAACCAACCATGCTGCAGCAGCCCCGGTCCCAAAATGCCTCACCAGAACCCCTGGCTTCCTGATAGGTAAGAGATTTTGAGACTACATTGCCTGGTATTGGGTAAAATTTTAGCCAAATCCCTGTTGTTGCCACTGAATCCCAGTGAGAAGGCAGCAAGGGAGAAGGTTTGCTTAATGTCTTTTTGGTCTTTCCGAGGAACAAGGAGTGTTTCACCTGTTGGTACATAAGAACTCAAGAATCGGCAGTTCATTATTGTGAGTATGGACATGGGAAATGGGAGAGCACCCTGAAGCAAAAATTGCCTCTTTTTGATACAAAAAAAAAAAAAAGGGAAAAAAAAAAAAAGGAAGGGAAGGACTGAGGAAACAAAAAAAAAAAAAAAAAAAAAATAAAATAAAAAAGGAAAATATTTTGATGAGAGTTTGATGAGTCATTTTGACAACTTGCAATCTCTCCCTTTGTCAGCATTCTTCTCCCTGAATGTGCTGCTGAAAATGGAATTCATTACAAGAACATGTGAAGTTCACTAATTTGTTTGTTGCCTCTGGAAATGAATCTGAACTAGCTCTTAAAATAAGTTTTATGCGATAGTCTCAAAGAGCTGTGCTCCATCTCTGTAATTATCTGCAGCCAGAGAAAACTCATTGCATTCAGACAGGACAATGGCAATAACCTACCTGTGCTAAAACCATTCCATGGATGGAAGATCGGGTCATAACACGTGTTTTTGTGCATGTAGTTTCTTGAGCCGTACAGACTCTTCTCCATGTCATTCATGAGATGTTAAAGAGTTAGTTTGATTAGTGCAGCCTCATTCCCTTGTAGCCTAAAGCCAAAGTTGTCCAAGGGAATTCAATCCGGTAATGTATTTTTTCCTCTCATTAGCCTACATCTGAGCTACATTAGAAGTTGAGGTTGGGATTTTCAAAGGATGTTCCTCATAAAATTCATCAAAAACCGGGCCTGGGTGCACCTTCCTCCCTACTTCAGCCATCAAACTAGCCATGGATTCTAATTTCATCTTTGAGACTCCATCTATGGCTAATGGAAAGAGATAGGCATCTCCAGACGGTGATTCACCGCATCCTAAAATAGGCAGCTAAGGTGGGTGGGAGGAATCCACCTCTGGAGGTACTTACCTCTCTTCTTATTGACTACCAGAGGCAGTCTAGACAACCAGACAACTAGACCAGGCGCCCCACTTCTGGATGGTTAAAGCTGGGTGAAATTAGTCCCACCCTTTGGGCGCCAAATTTCTCTAGCACCTTTGAAGTCTAAATGAGAGCTCATAACATCACACGGCTCTGTCCCTGGTGTACACGTATGTCATATCTGTGTGCGGTCATGAGTGTCTGTAGAGCCGAGGCTTGCAACAAAACAAAGGGTTGGTTTGATCTTTCTCATGTTGATGTCTTCCTCTACCAAAATCGCGCAGTGGAAATGAATGTGGGATGTATGGAAATCCTGGCCCGTGAATGGGATGGCACCACGCTGCCCGCCAAAGCAAAAAGATAAGAGAAAGTTAAAAAATGCTGCGCTATTGTTAGGTTACAGCAACTTCCCTATAAATCCACAGGAGCTCTTCTCCCTTTCAGCTGAAGCTGTTTTCTTGGGCAGAAAAGGTTCTCTGAGCCACACAGAGAGAAGGAATTGCCCCTGAAAGGTGGGTCAGATCCTCTTGGGAAGCATATTCAGCCAACAGGAGATAAGCTCTTCCTTTTGTTATGCTAAAGGCCTAGTGTCCAAGCTCATGTTTGTGCAGCTTTGTGATGAGCTACTGAATTGCTGATGAAAGGCCCGGCTGGCGTTCAGAGGGGCTGGTCACAGGTTTAAGGTAAAGCACTTGCTGGATTAACTTACTAGATCTTGAAATGGTGGTGGTAGAAAGTTTGGAGGAGAGAAGCAACCCTAATTCTGTGTCATTTCATGGTTTATTCTTCTCTTGCATAAAAAGTGACAGGTTTGTCAATTTTCAATGGGAACATCATAACCTTTATGAGATGCTTAAACCCCTCTTAATGAATATTTATGGCTGCTCAACTCTTCCTTTCTTGTCAAATCTTTCTTGTGGTTTTCTTCATTAAAGAATGAGCCTGTTTTCTTTTGTGCTCCCCATATTTGATCTGGAAATAACTTCCTATCACAAGGGAATTAGGGGGTGGGAGAGAAATCTCTTCCAGTTCTGAATCACAGTAAGTGCTTCAGATAGGAAAGACTTTTCCTCTGGATTCCTCCTTCTATAGAACACATACCTGTCCAACGTGCCTCTATATGGTTCACTTCTTTGTTCTGCTTATTTTCTTTCATCAGTTCAATCGCAAAACACTTTAGTCCTTTTTGGTTGAGTTATGTAACTAATTTGTTGGCTGCTTCTTTTAATCTGCTGAAATGTACAATAAAATATCCCTCTTTGATCTGTTTTGACTAAATCGGTAGTTATAGGATTACTAAAATGGTGCTGAAAAAACCACCAAGCACATTCCTGAGTTTTTTCCCTGTAAATGGCCCCATTGCAGCAGATTTTGGAGAGGAATAAAACATGTTTTGTCGTCACATCTCTGCGGTAGACACACTACAAACATGCAAAGAGACTGAGATAACTTCTCTATGAATCTTGAACCACCCATTGAATAGCATTGTGTGGGAGCCAGAGTTGGTGTAAATCAGCATAAATAAGCTGACTTTAAAAGGCTTCATAACTGACACCAACCAAAGACTAGATCTGCATGATACTGTCTGGGCAGCATTGCCACCTCTGCTTAGTTGTTACGACTTTTAATCAGCAGATATGTCTTGTCTGGTTTAGGAATAGGGCATTTCTGTGTTCTTTGCAAATGCTAAAAACTAAGTGGCAACACATTTGCTCCTGTGCAATTCATTGGAAAAAAAAGGAAAAGAAGGAAAATATTTAATTAAAGCTCTTGAGTCATCAAGATAGAAGTGAGGGTGCTGCCATTGATGTGTAAGTCAGGACACTAAGCAAGGACACTAATAGGAGTACAAGCAACGTAATTACTCTTTGCTGACTACAGAAGGTGAAAGGTGGTTTTGGGAATTGAGATTTCCTTTATGACCTTCCTCCCTGCATATGGGTGACCAAACTGCTCCAAGACAGTGAACAAACAGTCCTGCCCCTCCTTGCGTGTGTCTCACCACGACAACTCCACTGACTTGCCTAAAGTTATGTCAGATAGACTTTGATGAAATGGTGAGTCCTAGAGAGCTCATTTCCAGACTTTGCTTCCCAGAGCACCCTAGGGAAAGGCTTCTGAATTACACACATCACTTGTTCCAGAGATAGCAAAGGCTTAATCAGGAAAAATAATGAAGGCTGGTGGGAAGCAGGAATCCAGTGATAGTAAGTGCCCCAACACAACCACCAGCTCTTTAAAGAAACATCATAAATCAAAAGGAATATGTTTTAAGTGTCCCTTTTTTGGTGTGATCCCAGTGGAGTTTCTCTGATGTGGTTTCATGATGCTACAAGGTTCTTGCACCCTGTTTGCCTCTCCCTTGTGTGTAAGGCAGAGATGGGGATGTTTTTACCACTAAAAGTGGAGCAGAGCTTTAATTTTTCCATTTTAGATCTTACATCATGGTTGTCCTGACTGGCACAGCTGAAGTTTAGATCCAGGTGTTCTGAGGCAAGGAGATGCAGTTGAAATCCTCACCCTCAGCCAACACAAGCCCTGTGGGTGAGCTGAGTTTACCATGGTCTTTGCGGCTCTCTCTGCAGCTCCCTGCAGTCCTACTGCAGAGTCCACGAGTGCATGGAGCAGCTGAGCTCTGGCCCCCAACCTCTGGTCCTAAATTCTTCACTCCTAGGGATGTAGCTGGGAGCACCAGGGATACAGTGCCTGCTACAGAGCTGGAAATGCTTCTGGAGGTGAGTCCTCTGTGGCAGGCACCAGCATCTTCAGGTAGGGATGCTCTACCAGTGCTACAGGTAGCAGAGTGAATCTTCTGGGCTGTCTCTGCCAGACCTATATCCCAGATCAGGTTTGCAGCCAGAGATGGTGGTGCAGGGGGTGGTGATCTGGATCACACCTGAGGAGGACGCAGCTTTGCTCCTCCTCCTGCAAACTAGAACTAGGCTGTTTAATGCTGTAAGATAAATAGAAAACCTTGAGCTTACCTACACAGTCTCAAAGGGCTCCCAAAATGTATCCTGCAGGAGAAGAAGGTCACAAGGTTATCTATCACCTAAGTTGCATTTCTAGTGTTTTCCAACCTTCTTTCTGAAGAGTCCCAAGGGCTGAACACTGCCCACACACGGTTGTACCCTCCAGGAGAGTCTTATACATTGCAATCTCAATATCCAGGGCCAGCTTGACATTCAACAGCTCCTGGTAATCCCACAGCATGTAAACCAGCTCATCCTTGGCCCTCTGGAGGGCATTCTGCAGCTCAATGTAGCATCAAGCAAAGGTGCTTCTCCCAGGCATCTTTGAGAGCATAATCTCCACGCTGCTTAACATCACAAATGGAGGTTTGCAGGCAGGAGACCTGTCAGGGTCTTTTTTCCCTTTCTCTCTTTCTTTCCACCCTTGCCTTTGAAAGAGGAATTCTTGCTTTATCGGTAGTCCCAAATAGGGAAATATTCAGGTTGGTTTTAGGAAAGCCAAAATCAAATGTAAATTCTGAAATACTAAAGAAAGGTTGCACTTGTCCCTGTGCTGCCAGAATGGGTTTAAGTCTTGTTTTGGGGATACCAATACTTTGTTCTAATTGGAACTAATAATTAAGGTTTTCCATTACTTCCCGTTATAAACTATATAATGAATTAGATGGTCTGAAGATTATACCAGTTTCTATGGGTGCTGAATTACTGGTGAGTAATAGTTCTATCCTACTTATTGGATGCTTTGAACCTGTGTCAGAAGCATTGCCTCCTGCCAGAATTCATGCTGGAGCAATTATAACAACTTTCAGAGCTAATCCAATGATCTAATTTGGTGCGATTAGTTCTTTTCAATAATCAAAATGACCAACAGAAAACAGGCCAGCAGATAATCCCTCTTCCCTGCTCAGCACTGGTAACATCTTCTCTAGACCAATGGAACCAGCGTGAGTCAATGCTCCTTGATAAAGATGAAAGAAATGAATGCCTCAGAGATGTAGAAAACATGATGTGGGATCTCACATCTAGGATCCAGTGAATAAGTATGATCCATATTACCTGCTTCTTCGCATTTTGTCGGTTACACTGCCTTCTCTGGACCATGAAACTCAGCTCTTCAGTCTCTTGCTGGTGAAACAGGCATGAGATATTTCTCTACACAGAGTCTTTCCTTTCTTCTCAGGTCCAAGAAAGTCTAAAATGAACAGCTCAGACATGGATGTGCAACTTTTAGGGAGAAAAAAAGAGTGTGTCTGTATCTTCTCATTAAGTTTTTGGCTTTGACTGTGTGGCACACATCAAAAAATGAGACTCGTGTGGAGAAGATGACGATATATAGCTTAGAAAAGAAGCAGCTCAGCCACAAGCCTGTGAACTGGCAGCATGTGAATCTCTTAATTGGAAACAGGGGTGGGCTTGGCCTTGGTGGACAGACCGTGAGTGCACCAGCAACCAGCATCCAAAAATACTTTATCAACACAGCTGCTCTATGGCTACTCTCTGTTGCTCTCCTTTATGTTTGAGCTTGTAATTAAAACCCTTGAGATACCTCAAGGCAAATAAAAAAGATTTATTAGAGTTGCTTGACAGACGGAGAAGAAAAGGCTGATAAGTTTAATAGAGCTGCTGAGAGCCTCACAATGCCTCAGAGGCGGAGCTGAGATTCCATCTCTGCCTTTGTGGCTTCTCTCCAATGTGCCTTGCAGAGCAGAAAGGGGTAGGTTTTCATTTCAGATGATTTGAAAGAAATGGTTTTCCCCTGCTGTTACACTGAACCAATCCTTAAATTTGCCAATAGGCTGAAACCTCAGTCAGTGTTTTCTTGGCAATTAAACATTTGGGTTTTTCAGATTCCCAAAAAATGGATCAACCTTTCACGTGCTCATTTCTTTTATTGTTCTTGCAGGGATTTTTCAATCACTTTCTTGTCTCTCCCTGGGCTCATTGGAGGACTTTTTCCACCACCTTTTGCAAGAAGGCTGATGAAAACCAAAACTGGTTACCAGAAACCACATTGGCATCTTGTCTCCAAGAGCAGCTGATGCCAAAGGTTTTCTTGTACCTCATTATTTGCAAATGTTCTGCACTGGAACAGCTTGCCCTTAGCCCAGCAAGAGAGATAATTGATGGTATGAAGTAGCTGGAAAGACAACCAGCTTAATTGCAGGTTCTTGACAGCACTATCAATTACACCTACACACAGAAGAGCACGGATGATTGAAGTCCTGGGTGTCTCACTTGGCTTCTTAAATACAGTCAGAGTCGGTGGCAGTCCCAGCTGGAAGAGCAGGATTGGAGCCCAGGAGGAGGGCGCTTGGCCTCGAGCTGCTCTGACTCCGTCTTCATTTTGTGCTTCCCGTTTGTCTCCCCTTGGTCGCCCATCGCATCCCCCTGAAGCATCTGCACAACTCCATGAGGAGGTTCCACACTGCTTCTGAGCACAAGTGGGTGACCTTAGGGCTCCCTGCCTGGTCCTGCAGTTGGGCTCCTTTCCAGCAAGCAAACTGAGTGCAGACTTTTGGTTTCCTCACTGTGGTTGGAGCTCACAGAGTCATGAATGGTTTCAAGAGTTTTCCTCCCATAGATACACTTTGATAAGCAAAACTCCTGAACTTGGGTTTTCACACCCCCAGACATAGCGAGAGGTTCATCCATCCAGATCCACCTCACCTCTTACTCTCAGTCTAGATGTCCCCTGGTGACCCTGAGTCCCCAAAAGGCAGATGATGCCACCAGATGCAACACTTTAGCTGTTCTCAACTGCTCAGCTCGGTCACACGATTAGCTCTGCCTTCCTCTCCCAACTTCATTTCATCCCACCTAATTTGCTGCAGGAGATACAGTTTTTGTGTGTCATTTGACAGTGCAGAGTCTCCAGGTTTAAAATACACCAGATCTTTTCCACACGCTTCCATCTGATGGAACTTGGTGCATTCATGTCTGAGTAATTGTGTTTGCTGCCTCTCCCTGTCAGGAGGGGGAGGGTTGTACGTGCATGTGGGCACCAAGGGAGTAGCTCCCGGGGTAATCACAGCTCATTAATTCACTTCTAATCACTAGGAATTTTGGCAGGAGGCCCAAAGATTGGAGGCCCCCAGTTTTCATGGTGCTACAACACAGCCCTGACTGATTTCACAGCTTCTTGCCGAAGTAAATCAGGAGAGGACTTCTTGTTCAGGCCACATCTATACAGTGAAGACGGCTCGAGCCCAGAACTCCACCAGTCAGACCGAAAACGGGAGTGCCGGTGCGAAGACCAGCTCACCACCACTTACTATGGCACGACTGTTTTCACCCACTAGGTGGTGGTATCTAATGCATCTTGAACATCCCCGTCCACTTGGGCTCTTGGTTGGGTTCTTGGTGGTGACATGAGCCTGTTCACACCCAGTTCAACACCCAGAAACCTCTCTGGATATCACTAGCAAGAGCTGGCTCACAGCTGTAGAGGGCAATATTTAGAAGCCAAGACAGCATGTAACCAACAAGGTCCTCAGGCGTTGCAAGAACTTGGGATTTCATATGGATTTGTACTCTGAGGTTGACTATGAGCCTGTGATGTTTTGTAAAACATGTGCATCCACTAATGCAGCTCTGACAGAAAAACAACACTGAGATAGCTACTCCCAGCTTTAAGGACAACTGGCCTAATTCATCTTCACCACCTTGGTGTCCTCCCTTCTCACCTGAAATCTTGCTCATCAAGTCAATACTCTTGGAGGCTCAACCTGTGCTGAGGCACAGGGGGTCAGTAGAGACCTTTCAGTGTTCGTGAGCATGCTTACAGTGTGATGACAAAACTTGCCTCAAGACATTAATCTGAACATCTCATTTTACGATCTTCTACATGTTATGACTTCAGCTCAGCCCCTGAAACTCAAAACTCAAAGTGTCCACAGTCATTTCTGTGGCATTTTCCATCAGAAATGCAATATCTAACTGATATATGCAACTTCACATTGGATCAATGAGAAATCTGCAGTGGATATTCTACACAGACACTGCACCTCTTGTAGCCACTTTCCACATTTTGCATGTACTGTTGTGGTGGAAAGAAAATCATCTGCTTGATCATTCCAGCTCAGATCTGGATGGTCCAAAGATCTGTGACTTGGTCTTGGTCTTAACAGAGCCAAATATAAAAGCTCCTTGCAGATACTAGCAGGAGCTGGACCACATAGCTGCTGAAGGAAAGAAACCACAATAACTAATATTATATTTCCAGACAACTGAAATCCTGGATGAGATTTTTTTCACTCCTAATAAAACAGAGATAATTTCATATGGAAGGTGCCAGAACACTCATCTCTAGAAACTGGAGGCATCATTATAGCTTAGCTGACAAGCAGAACAGGTTTTGATATACCCATCCAAACCTTTCCTTCACTAAATTAGCCCAGTGCTTCAGGCTATGTACTACCAGTGTGTAAACAGTACTTAAAGCAACTCGGTGGAAATGCTGATCAAGCCCCTGGTATGAGTTGGAGGTTTGCAATCTCTTTTCTAAGCTGGTCTCCCAGGCTCCTGTTGTAGTCAACCGAAACAGTTGGTTTGCCTGATCTCCAATGGGTGTTTTCTTTTGAGTTGACTCCACAAGTGCCCATTTCTCTCCTCCACCTCCTTCATTTCCAATCTTTCATTCTACAAAGCAGATCAGTAAAACACCCATAGACCTGACCACAGTGTTCGTATTAACTCTTTATTTCTTCTAGAGATGAGAAGCTCTAGGCAGCCTGCCTACATAATTAACCAGTGCAACTAAGGCCCAACACTACTTGGTAGTGTGCAGAATGAACTTGCACAGCTTCCACTTCTGACTGTGAGAGGAGAGGCTTTGTCTTGATGGAAAAGCCTTACCCAATGTCTCAGATAAGAAGTGGGGTGGTAACAATGCAGCTGATTTATCACTTGGATCCTGAGGAACGGAGCTGGTTCCGTGAGTGATGTAGGAGCAGCCACCACCAGGGTGAACAACTCACCTCAGCTGCTGGAGGGCAGCTCTACACAGCATTTCACAAGCCCGGGTAGACTCACAGCACCCACACACTGAACCTGTGGGATGTGAACCAGAGCAGATGCAAACATGGGCTTATCTCAGCAGGGTTTGCTAACACCACATTTCACTGCCACAGCTGACTGCTTCACAGCCTGTGTTTGATGGTAGAGATAACCTACTTTGGTCTGAAATACAGTGTCTAGACCTCCCCACATGCGGGACACTCACAACTGCTTCCAGACTATGCTCTGATGTTTTGATTTAGCCCTTTGTGCTCCCCATCAACCTTCTCCAGTTGTTTTCATGGCTCTACAGCCATTTGCAAACAGGTCTCAACAGAGGATTTCCCACCAAGCTGAGTATCTCCTTCCCCACTGGCTGCCACTCCCAGGACTCTTCACGGTTGGATTCCTTACCAATACCTGTCAGATTTTCAACACCACGCATCAGGTAAATTCCTCCTTTCCTGTTTGTATCAGAAGAAATGGGGTAGCCCTAAACCTCAATGAGGATGCCCCATCCCTGGCAGTGGTCAAGGCCAAGTTGGACAGGGCTTGGAGCAAACTGCCCTAGTGGAAGGTGTCTCTGCCTGTGGCAGGGGGTTGTAGCTGGATGAGCTTTAAGGTCCCTTCCAACACAAACCATTCCATGATTCTATGACTTTAAGGGAGTTCTGTGAGAAATTTAGAAAACATCTTCCTTCCTCTGCATAGAAGAGATCATTGAATAAGATGTTGCCCAAAGAAGGCTTACATAGGTACATACCACACAACAGTGATTAGGGATCAGTGGGGGAAAAGATGGGACTAGAAGGGAGATAAGGAGACATTGTCGTTCAGAGACTTTCTGCTCCTTTCTTTTCCTGCAAGTGCAATGAGAACAAAATCTACATGGACAGTTCTGTCCCCTGGTTATTTAATGAGTGACTCCTGATGGGAATGGTGGACCTGAGCTGTAGCCACATATCCTGGTTAGCAGATGAACCTCCCAACACACATTCCTTTGTAAGCAGTTCCTTCCACTTTATCACTGATTTTTTCTTAATGTCAGGTCAGATCTCCATAAGCTGCTTTATCCAGCCAGAATTCTCCAATCATAGTCAGTCAATGAGTTCTCCTTATCATGGACATCAGGGTCATGCCCTCCCATAGACCAATACACACACCACAAACAGGGTTTCAAGCTTTTAGTTACCAAAGACAAAGGTTCCAAAGAGCTGAGCTCGAGGGCTCAGAGAATACTTGGGGAAACAAGAGCAATCATCACAACCATGTCTCAGACCCAGGGCGTGTGGTTGGACAATGGCTGTGGAGAGAGAGAAGAGCTCAGGATTATGTGTGACCCATTCAGAGAAGCAGTGACTCAGTGGTGGAGAAGCAACCGTTGCCTCAAAGATGAGGTCAATGTCTTTTTCCATTCCACTTCTGGCATGCAAATATTACTTGTGGGATGCATCTCCAGAAGAACCTGAGCCACTTCCAAAGACAGACCAGTAAACCCGCCTTCGGGAAGGCAACCCTCCTTCGGAGATGTGTTCCCCAGTCCCATCTCCAAAGCTGTATGTCCCATCTCCACAGCTGCCCCCAAAATAACCCCCTTCCCCTCCAGAGGTGGCCCCACATGAAGAGCCATAACCTTCACTACCAGAACCACAGACACCCCCCGAGCTGGATTCCCAACCTCCAGACCCATATCCTCCACTGCCAGAACCACAGATACCTCCACAGCTGGATAAACCACCTCCTGAACCAGAGATGGAACACTCACTGCCTGAACTTCCACCTCCTCCATACCCAGAGCATCCACCTCCACTGTAGATGGAGCCACCACTGCTTGAGCTTCCTCCTATTCCATAACCAGATCCTCCTCCTTCCTCTCCACCAATGCAACTGCCACTGCCAGACCTGGATCCCCAACCTCCAGAGCTTCCACCTCCTCCAGAGATGGAGCCTCCACTGCCAGAGCTGCAGCCTCCATAACTTGAGCTTCCTCCTGCTTCACCTCCAGAGATAGAGCCTCTCCTGCCAGAGGTGGATCCGTATCCCTCATAGCTGCCACCTCCTCCAGAGCTGGAGCTGCCAATACCTGAGCCTCCTCCTCCACCAGCTCCAGAGATGGAGCCTGCGTGACCTGAGCTTCTTCCTCCTCCATACCCTGAGCTTCCTCCTGAGCTTGCACCTCCAGAGATGGAGCCTCTTTGAGCCACCTCCTGAAATCCCTCCGGAGCTTCCCCCTCCAGAGCTGGAACTGCCAATACCTGAGCTTCCTCCTCCTCCATAACTTGAGCCTCCTCTGCCAATGCAACTGCCACTGCCAGAGCTGGATCCCCAACTGCCAGAGCTGGAGCCTCCTCCAGAGCTGGAACTACCAATACCTGAGCCTCCTCCTCCTCCACCGTACCCGGAGCCTCCTCCTGAGATACCTCCTGATCCAGAGCTTCCACCTCCACCATAAATGGAACCTCCACTGCCAGAGCTGGAACCTCCATGACCTGTGCTGCCTCCTCCTCCACATATAGACCCACCACTGC
>NW_009932246.1:112002-114502 GCF_000696875.1 Nestor notabilis | reverse complement strand
TATGAATGAAGTAAGGAATTAAGGCCCTAACATCCCTATCACACTGGTGATAATGGCAGCAGTAGTAGGGTACCAGTGGCTAGGACTGTTGAAACATTAATCCACTGAATCTCTTGATTAACAAATAGTCTAGATTCTTTGAAGTCACAATTGATACAGAAAGCCAAATGTTGCTCATACCTTGGTCTGAAAAATAAGGAACTTTAAAGCGTTGCATGTCTATAGTTATAATTTAAATCTAATTTTAAAGAGGTACATATGGTCCTTCAGGTTCTTTAGTAACAAAGTCTAGATAAAAGAGCAAGTTTGAAAGTACATGGTTTCTGTAGGCTTACAGATCTGAAAGTCTGCACATATCCAGTTGCAGTTGGTTATCTTCACTACATTTCTGAAAATTGTCAAGAATTTGTTTGGAGAAAGACTTTTTATTTTCCCCTCTACTTTTTCCCCCTTCTTCCCCCCCAAACCCCCTTTTTATTTTTATTTTATTCTGGCTTGTGGAAATTTAACTTAAAATAATTGTCAGATAATATTGCCAGAACAATCAATTTGGTTCTTACAGACATAATTGTAAAAAAAAAAAAAAAACAAACCCAAAACCAACCCGAAACTTGTGCATTTCAAAGTAGGTACTATACATTGCAGGCATGCTTGGTGCCTCCTTCTACAGATGCCCATGATCTTTAAAAGAAGCATTTAGGTCTTGAGGTTATTTAAAGATTCCTAATTTTTTTACTTGTCTTTTAGACTTTATTTAGCTATGCAAGATATCACCATATTCAGGGATTTTTTTTATAATAAACATGTCTAGTCAAAGAAAGCATTAATGAAGCAATTCCCCAAATAAAACAGCCCATCATATCTGAGTTGCAGCAGAGAGAAAGTGTGGTCTTTGTAGTTTAATCAAGATCACAAGACTTGTTTTGAGCGTCTGTCATCTTTAATTTTACGGCACTTCATTTCAGAGTGGGACTGCCAGGGTCACATGCAATTAAAACACAGGCAAGATTTGTCTTGTGAAATCTTAACATAAAAAGTAATGTGTTACTCTATTTTAACTTTTCTACTGAACTCTGTGAACTCACTAATTACTTTTCCCCCTCTTGTCACCTTTTTGATATGACATGTATTTTATAAAGGAGATAGAAGTTTGGATTTTTTTTCCTATCATGCATACGATTGAGGATAACAAAATTAAACCAAAGAAAAAAGGAAATGTATTTTTCAGAAATACATTTTTAGAAATATCTGAGCATTACTGCTTCAATTACAAAGGGACTGGAGGATCAAATTCTAGAAAATAATTATTAATCTGCTTAACTAGGGCAGGTAGAAGCGTAATAGCAGATCAGGAATTTTAGTGAGGCCAGTCACACAGACTGGAGTTCATTCTCTTGAGTGGGGTGACAGGGGAAGGGTAAAGGGACTTTAATGTGGCAGGCCATGAGAAGCACTAAAACCCAGTATCTATGTAGCTCCTTTATAGCTCGAGCCAGTTGCATCATACTGATCAGTAAATTGCATGGACCCTTATTAACCTTATTGATAAGGAGCTTAGGAAAGGCCCATTCAGTCCAGCATATATTCTTCTTTTTGTTCTCCTGTCTGTCTCAGTTTGCAATCCCAGTCTCTTTGTACAGAAATCCTTTATGTTGCACCTCAAAATTCTGTGCAAGTACTCTGCTCATTTAACTTGGAGCAAGGGAACTGTAGAACAGAAAGGGTTGGAGTACACATGGGGCCACAGGCCTATTTAAATATAGCTGGGACACCTGGAGAATGTTTGAAAAATTTCTTTTAAAGAATCTTTTATATTGTTCTTCTTTCAGTGCAGCTGGGGTCTGTGGGGATCAGGGGATTATTTTTGATACCTGTCTAAAAGAGTTATGTCTACACTGATTTCCATCCCTTACTACTAATTAACCTTATTGTATACAGGAAACAGTCTATTTAATACCTGCATTCTTTCTGTAATGTCAAGTAAAATGAGATCTAGTGTGAAATCTAGTTAGCATTTGCCTTTTTGAAGTCATTTTTGAGTTTCCAGTTCGGGTGACTGTGACCTCAGAACTGAAAGCTATAAAAATGGTCCCAATTTCAGCTCAATGGGAGTTTTTTGAAGATTCCCCAATCACCTGGACTTGCATGTGTAGTAGATTGCCTATCTCAGCACTTAATATTGTTTTCCCAGGAATCACCTATTTCTGGGTCATTCATAGCCCTGCAAAGCACATATGTTCCTGTAGTTCCTCCTAAGTAAAGGAGTCTCCTCCTTTCTGCTGGAAAAATCACACTTTGGCTGTTTCAGTGTACAGAGACTTATAAAAATTTAAATAGCAATGGGAAAAACAGATACATTAAGGAGAACAAGAAACAAGGTTTTAAAAATGTCACCAATAAATGCAGAGGGTGGTGATGGCTAGCTAGGTGACCAAGATGAACTTAAACTGTGAAATGAAGAGCAAAAATGTGGATGATGTACCACATATTAAAGGACATT
>NW_009932246.1:111365-111777 GCF_000696875.1 Nestor notabilis | reverse complement strand
CTGAAACAGGGACCAAAGGCAGGGCTTGATTTTTGCAGGAGATTTGTTCAGTTTCTGAAAGAAGACTCAGGTCAGGTGGCTGGGTCGTTCTCTTGGGGACAGGCCAGCTTCATGAAGTTGGCAGTCCTTAACAACAAAACTGTTAAGAAAAGGACATCATTGGTACTAAACTTGCTTCATTCAGTACAAAATGATGATATCAAGAACAAAGCTAGTCAAAACAAAGGACAACAACAACAACTAATAATACCTTTTTAATACTGACTGTGCACCAATCTTGAAAGCGTGGATACTAAACAAAGGCTGGAAGTGCTTGTTTAATATGTTAGTATTAAAGCTCAGTGGAAACACTGAAGGAATAGGACACTGATATCATTAGTTATAATCTATTTGGGAAGAATGAGGAGTATTT
>NW_009932246.1:41622-111346 GCF_000696875.1 Nestor notabilis | reverse complement strand
GATAGCTTAGCTTTCGGCTTGGTGGCAGGAAGTCTTACGGAGTTGAAGTACCGAATATATGTAGGTGTCCATCTCTACGGCTAAGTGGCCACAGTGAGGATCAGAGATTCTCTTTAAGGAGCCTGGAAGGTGCCTCTGGAATCTTCTGTATAACTAATCCTCAAGGAAATGGAGAGAATTTTTTTCATTTGCTATTTTCCTTCCATTTCCTGTATTTTATACTTATTTAGTCAATAAAGCAATGTTCATTTATGTTTTACACAATTCTTGAGAAAATACATTTCTTGCAGTGCAGCCTTTCCTAAACCAACAGAAATAATCTGGATTGACTATAAAAGATTTTATTATTATTATTATTATTTTTTATTCTGCTTTTCCTACTAAGTTCCTCCTCAAAACAGCTAGAAATTTTCGTTTTCAAAACGTTAGTACAGCAAATTGCCATCTTTCTTTGCATGGCATTCTCTATATACTCATCATCTGAATGATTCCGGATCACTCTCTGGCAGCGTGAATCACAGCATGCCCTCATGCTTGCCTCTTTTTCAATTATATCTAAGAGGAAGACTGCTGGAGACCCATTTTTTCATCTTGCACAGGACCCCAAAAGTGCCAGATCTCATTTCAATATAATATTAGGACAGTATGATAAAATTGATGTTAACAGGACACTGACTAATATGATCCATAGAGAAATAACAGAACAATACAATATTGGACAGATTGTATTACTAATGTGCATTCAATGGACACAAAATTCCCTTTATAAAAAGGGTCCAAAGATTTAATCCTTAGATGGTATGATCCCAGCTATTGTTCTAAGATATTCTGCAGAAGTAATGAAATTTTTGCATTCTTAAATGAAATACATGTATTTTATTTTATCATAGGGCCACCTATATCACTCCCAATTTACTAATGAATCTTGGCATTCAAATGACTTATCAGCATGCACTGCAAAGCATAAAAATAGATTAATGTGGCATACATTTCTTTACATATAAATATACACCTTCCTATAATCTCAGTGCTGTCTTATTCAACAAAAAGGATGTCATTTCCTTCCCCTAGCAGGTTGAGTTAAAAATGAGCTAAATGTGTGAGAAAGCTATTACTGCACTAATGAAAAGCTCGATACTGTTTGAATTTTTCATTGAGGGATATTTGTTCTGTAGCACACAGCACTAATATTTACTGTCACGAGTACAGTATGCACAGTAATTAAGGTGCAGCCATAAGCATGGTGGATGTTAAGCAAAGATGTTTCTCTGTGAGCTTGAACCTCTTTCACAGATATTTCACATGAAACAGCCCTTCAAGAATTTTTAGATTTGGTTGATGAAGTGATGGGGAGACAAAAAGGGTTGAAAAGCATTAGTGTCTGGTACAGCTTCTATATCTACCTCTCTATGTTCCTCTATCACCAGAAGGATGGTGAAATCCATCTCGGGACTTACTGGCTAGACAGTGACTATGTAAGGAAAATCAGTACCCCTGGGACTGCTCTTACTCTAGGAAATGGACCAAGCTGTAAAAATCATTATCCTCATTGAGAACACAGACTCACCTGCTTCATCTGTGGTGGCAGGAGGATGCTGAGGGTGCTCTTTTTTTGAGCAATGCACAGCTCAGGAAGAGACCAATGTAGCAATACAGGGCACTTGGCTACCTCCCTCTTCCTCCTCTCCCTTGTTAATAACATCAGAAGGGTGTCATGTGAAATTAATAGGATATTAATTTCACATTAATGTCATGTGAAATGAATAGAATAAACTTATGAGCAGTTGCAATTCTGGCTGTAGTAACATATTCCCCTCTCCTGTCCATACAGGAGATGGGCTAGGGCTGGAGTATGAGATTCAAGGGCAGGACTAGCTTTTTCATCAAGCTACAGTCTAATGTTTTCAGGAGACTTCTTTCCATAAGCACAGTCTCTTTAGAGGGCATCAGAAAATCTGGAGTGTGCCAAATACCCCGAGTGATCCAGATTTTTCCTGCCAAACTGTCTATCCATTTTGACAGTGTTCTCCCATGCTCTCTTTGCTCCCACCACTTAGTGACACAAGACACATCTGGACTCCTTTTGACACAACCTGTCCATGGGTTCCCGGAGATAATTGTCAGACCCATCTGCTATTTTGTATGCGTACCTGTGTTTTGACAACTAGGCATGGTATAAGTCTAAATAAGTAAATCAGAGATGCATTCAGAGCCATCTAAACCTCAGGAGCCTTTGGCATGTTTATGGTCAGATGAACTTCTGACAAATCCCACAACTTCCTCATCATTAGGTGAGCACAGAAAGTCCCAAGACCTGACTGTATGGTGTCTGTCACCCATGCTACGGGAGTCCAAAAGGAGCACTTTCTAATAGCAGAAAATTTGCCCACCCTCCCTCCCCACATTATGCTTGGCAAGTGGCCTGAGACAGATGCACACTTGCTTCTTAATTAGGTGCTTTTTTTCCTTTCTATCCAGTAAGTTCTGGTTGCTTCCATAGGAGAGCTGCCATAGGAAAGGCAAGAAGCACAACTTGTGACCCCAGGAGCCTTGCAGAGCACACTTTTATTAAGGCAGAAAAAAGAATCCCAAACTAATACGTGAGTGACAGATTCTTTCCACATTCAGGCATGTTTGGGGTCAAGTGTTTAAAAATCTTCTATGAATGAATATCCAACTGTACAGATAAGAAGAGGATTTAAAAAGGTTTTGGCCTTCACAAGGTAAAATCTAAGATCTGACTGTGCAGAAACTATTTGGGATATGAAGTAATCAAAGCCTTATGTGAATAAGTATGAATTTCATCAACCTGGAAAGGCTTTTTAGGTAGTTTCTTGTGATGCCAGCCATTGAAGTATGCCTGAGCAGAGCATGCAGCACTGTCCTGGCTGAGCCTGCAAACATGGATCTCAAGGTTCACCTACCTTTATTACCTTTTTCAAAGCAATATTTTCCTAACAAGTGTCTGCTGATGATTTTAGGGAAAAATGGTATTGCTTCTGAGGTAGAGCCTTCAGCTTTCTTTGCATTTAATAAGATCACAGCCTTCTCTAGCAGCACCTATCTTCTGTAGCAAAACCCCAATTTGTACAGGTAGACTATCTAAAAACCAGGTATTGTTCCATAGTAACATGGGTCATATATATTGGCAGAAAATGGAAGAGGAAAATTTATTTTAGGCTTTCTGCCTTAATACATTTCATGTCCCCGAGACCCCTGCCCCAGTATTTGCCTAGCTTCCTTAAAGCCATTTGAGATATTATTTGAGAAACCAGTTTACTGAGGACTTATACTGCAGGAACAGTATTTCCAAAGACGTTCATATATACAAGCTGTGTATAAGGAAAAATGATATAATAACAAAAAGAGAGTGAAAAATAAGCGTAAACTACCTGAGGGTCTGGATACATGCTCAAGTGGAAGGTATTTAGAGGAGCAGAGAAGCATCTCTCTCCTTTGTCTATGGCTGGGACTTCTACCTGACAGAATGAAGCTGACTTTAATTAGGGAAACAAAACAGTTTTCTGTGGCAGTATCTGCTCTGTTTCTTCAAGAAAGTGGAGAAAAAGGTCTCTCTCCTCCCTCATTCATTCTTACACCCTGTCCAGCAATCACAGAGAATGAGTAACTTGTAAATCTTACAACTTTTCCATCAATGCTTGTGCTGAGTCTGCTTAAGCCACTTAAAAAGCCCAACTTCTTAATCTATTAGCTGGAGCTAATGTGCTCCATGATGGACTCTTGAGAATTGGCGAGTCTTTGTCCCTGTGCCAGGGGTGTTCTGATGGTAGAAGAGCACCCTGGGCAGGAGAATGTGAACCCAGTAAATGTACCAGGTCTTAGTTCATAGCCTTGTGTTTCAGGGAGGATGTCACATCGTCCAGTCAAGGGTATGTTTTGATTTCCAAGCCCATTCCTCCCCCTCTCACTGCTGTTGTTTTGAGAAATGAGAAAAATATATAAAAGCAAGTTATTAATAAAACATCTATTATACCCATGGGACAAAGGTCTTTCCGTATTGTTCAGATAGCATGTTTATTGTTGACAGCTCTCTTTTCTCTGAGTATGCACAGAACCCTGAAATCCTTTTACATTTTTAATAAGATTATTTCTTTTTTCAATCTAGTGCAAGAAAACCGCATCTGCAATATGCATAATAATCTCAAAAACTGCAGCACCAGAGGGAAAGTATTGCCAATGTTTTTGGCTATCTACACTTCAAAGAGACATGACGTGAAAAAGAATAGTACTGCCATTCTCAAGAAGGTGCTTGTATTTTGCTTCTTAGGGCATGTTTGTTTAAGGTAGGTGCTTTATCTTTCAGTTCTCACATTTGAGGTGAAGCAGGCCATAAGCACAAAAGGAAACTCAGTTTGTTTTCCAAGCAACAGCGTTTGGGAAGCCTGGAATAACCAACGTTTTTGTGCTGTTTTGTTTGAACTCAAGAGTTTTATGGAGAAAGGTAATCATCAGTTCTACGTTCCTGCAGTGCTGCATGGCCTGGGACTGTGCAGAATCTGTGAAATTGCATTTTTCTAACATCTAAATGTGGATCTCAAACTAAAAACCAGTTATCTGTACAGTATCACCTAGGTGCTCCACGATCAGACTATGAAGATTCAGTCTTAGACTGCAGCTGTCTTGATGAAGCTGATTCACTGGGTAGGACCCTAGCACATCTCATAGTAGGTTCCAGGTCCATGTGCCTGAGCCAACATAGGATTCATTTGAATTTTGCAGCATCAAAAACACCAGGGAAAAGCAGTCTTTCACATAAGTGTCCTGTGGGTAAGTCAATATCACAAAGACTGCAAGGGGCTCAGAAACTAAGATGAAAGTGGTTCAGGCAAGTATTAGAACCTTCAAAGTGATCCCTACAGAACTTATTTTCTTCCCAGGCTGAATACATGCTTACACAATACAATCTGTCACAATGCAGAAATTTCTGGCTATTGCAAAGTGCCAAAAGGCTTCCATTTGTTTTTGATTTTGGACTTAGAAGACAGGCTTTCACCACCCCAACAGCTAAGAAATTGCCATTAACCATCGGCCCTACAGAACAGTGTCCACTGGAAAGAGAGCTCAAGTGCACACATGTAGGTGGTTTTGCTTTGCTAGGCATATACATTTGATATGCTAGAGGTGGATGCGGAACATATGGCATGTGCACTGTCATTGTTATTATACATACAAACACATTATAATTAATCCCATGGGGAGTCTGAAACCTCCCTCAGTACTCCTGCTCCCAGTGTTTTGGGTCACAGCACAGGAACAGACCTGAGAAGTCTTCCCACCCTGCCTTCTCTCCGCTTACTTTGGGTTGCAGCACAGGAGCAAACTTGGGCAGTCTCTTCCTACCCTGCCTCCTCTTCTCTTGCTGCTGCCAGGGTTGTGTGGCTGAAGCTGCTGATGCAAATCTGGATAGCTGCATGGTGGGATAGCCACAAGGGAGAAACTAGCAGCACTGATTGTCTGTGTGGACCAGAAGCAGCATTTAATTCCCCAAATTCCCTTGTGAATCTAGTCTGTGGGGAGCACTAGGGACAGTTCTTCAGTGCAGAGGAGCAATCTGTTACAAACATGCTACTTGATTCTTTTAAGAGCTAAAAAGAGATCAATAATGAAAATATTAAGGATCCTTTCACCTTGAATACTTAAGGGTTTGTTTAAAAGGGCAGAACGGATATATAGAGCATTCAGTGAAAGACAGAGCAAGTTATAAGAGGTGTGGCAGATCTTCCATATGAGGGAAGGTTAAATTGATTAAGAGACAGATGAGAGGTGATCTGTTAGTGGTATATAGGAGAGTGATTTGCCAGAAGAGGTCAGTCAGACAATCCTATTTAGCCTTTCCCATAAATCAAGAGCAAGTGGAGTGCTATACAATAATGCTAAAAGCTAATGAATTTAAAAGTGATACAAGTAAAATATTTTCTTACATGGTGCATAATTAACCTGGGAAATTCATCAGATACCATTAAGACAAAGAGCTTGGCAGGATTAAAAATGTATAATAAGTAATAGAAACTACATGAAGATAGAAATGTATACTGAGTGTTCAGCTATGTACTTAAAACCGTTTGCTACCTGGGGCTACAAAAAAACATCCACTGTGGGAAAGCTAGATGTAAAGATTGGGTTTCTTGCACCTTTGGCACCACAGTGGGTTGGCTAGAGGCTGAGCAATGGACCAATTGAACTGCTTTTAATATGGTCACTTTCATTTTCTAGAACTGAGGGCACACCTCCATGTACCCAAAATTGCAACCAGAAAACATTCAAAAAGCTTCTGAGACACTTCTTTGAATGCTTCTGAGCTTTGAGACAATATAGAAATTATTGGTGCCTAGATAGTCACTCCTTTTGTCCCCCAGACACGCAGATAAGAAATGTATGGATAGGAGCTGAGTATAAGAATTGTATTTTGACACAGGTGGAGGAGAATCATGAAGTTTGTAAGTCTGCCTTTTATTAACAGAAGTGTGCTCTAAAGTGGTTAGTGTTTTGTAGGTAATTAATTGGCATGTGTTCTGAATGTACAGCGTTTTATGGTTCTTAAACTTGTTAAAAATGCTGTCAGCTTCTGCTGAAGGTGTAAGATGTCACCCCAGGTTTTACAGTGTGTGTTTTTTGGAGGTGCACTGACAGCCTGCTTTTCTGTGTGATGGTGGGTTGCTTTCACTTCTGATGTATCTGTGAGGGTTTAAGAGAAAACTTCAGAAGGCCTGCAAACTTCACCATAGTGAAGAGTCTGGAAGGCAAAGTTTTACTAGTTCCTGTTTCCTCTGAGTCTACCCTGCTCTCGAGTAGCAGGGATGAGCAGTGCTGAGTGCCTGTAACAACCCATATACTGGATTATATGGGTGAATTTAGAGGAAGCAAGGTTATAGAATATGAAGTTTCTAGAAAAAAACCCAAACAAACCAACAAAAAATAAAGCTGCATAAAGTTAGCACTAAAATGCAGTGTTCTCTTTTGACGTGGCTGGCTCTGTGCCTCAGTTTCTCACACCATCGATGTGAGAACACCAGTTCTCACGTCTTGAGTTTTGAGTGCAGGTCTTTTTGACTTCAATATATGATTTGGGTGAAAAACTAAAGTGAGGGCTCATGTTTCATATTCAGTGTGCAACCAGATCTTTGTAACAAGGATCTGTAAGGAAAAAATAGGCATTAATTCCCATAGTATTTCAGGTATGTTTAGAATTATACAATTACTGAGAGTAAAAATAGTGTGCAATATATAATGATAGAGTATATTCATTTGCTGTGATAGCACAGGATGAACTGACACAAGAATGAGATTTCTGATTTAGTAGCATCCTGCAAGCATTCACTTGGTGAAGCCTACTAGTCAACAAGGGCTGTAGCACTTGAGCAGTAAAGGCTTTGGGTATGGCCCAACCTCAGCAGGCCACTTACTGGAGATTTTTGTCATTTGTTACCCTTGGGTTTTTGGGCTGTTTTGTTTTGTTTTGTTTTGTTTTGTTTTGGGTTTTTTTGGTTTTAATCTGAAGTGGATACTAGGGAAGGTCCCATGTTCTGCAAAACAAGCATTACCCTGGGCCCCATTTATGCATCCTACAAAAATAAGAACTCACGATTGAGACTTGCATCTGTGATCATGCTCAGCTTGCTTATATTCCATGTTTCCTTTCTGAAACAGGAATGCAGTGTGGGGGAACCTGCTGTGCTCTGATAATACATGCATTCCCTGAGGCTTGTCTTTCAGCGTCTTCTGAGAATTAGCCATGTAAAATCTTTACACTGCCTGATTACAGCGGTGATTGTGGTCCCAACTTACTTTCCAGCTCTCTTACAAACTCCACCCATGGTCTATATACTATGTAGTAATTGATTAGCTGAAGTTCTTGAGTGCCTTGGGCTGAATGGCAGTCTTTGGCTCTGTTGCAGCATGGGGTGCTTGCAAAAACAGGCTGAATGTTACCTGCACTGTAGCTGTCCTAGAAGAGAACTAAAAAACTATTAAAATTCACGTTGCTCTTAATATATATGTAAAGAAGAAGTGAGCTGAAAATTTGCTCAGGGATGTTCACATGTCCTCTTTTAGCTGTAGATCAGTCAGTCTTTCTCATTATTAACTCAGAAATTCTATTTTGCAGTTGAATTTCTTGAGTCAAAACCTGACAATTCTTGCAAAAGTTTAAGATTCAATAAATTAATTTTTTTTAAATTTTTATTTTAATAAGAAATATTTCTAGCTGGAAATGCCCTTTTCAGTTCTGTTACAGGTCTCTTTCTGATCTCTCTCCTTTATAGTAATCCCAGTTACTAGGACAGCTATCTTATCACACAAGTTTGAGTAGATACTCTGCATAGGGAGAAGATGCAGATAAACAGACTGATTTTCAGACATATTTTTCTCTGATCATTTACTATGAATAGTGATAGCTCCTTGCTCAAAGTATCTGTAGTCTTTCTCAAACTGAAGCTAGCTCCTGAAAAAAAACTATTCTGCAAGTCTAATTTTCACTTGCTAAAAGTTTAGCAAGGTTTGAGCAAAATTTTACAAAGTCATAGCAAATATTCTTATAAGTAACAATTGGAGGAGAAATGTGGTGGTGATACACGCCCAGAGAATTGCTCATGCTGGATGGAGACCATTTCTAAGACCCTTCTGAGGCTTAGAAATGTATGTGTCCAGCAGCAAAAGAGAGTCTGTGGGAGCCCTGACCTCTGAGCTTGGTTAACAAATTGCAAACTACCTGAGCAAAAGGAAAAAAGAAACCCCACTGCAGTTAAGGCTTGAAAATATATTTTTTTTTTCTATTCATCTTACTATCTGCTGTCCAGCTGCTTTCTACCCTGAGGGACTGATGGCAGGACTGTGGGGCTGGCTCTTTGACTAATGGTTGAGTCAGTAATTTTTCCCACTGAATTAACGTAGATATCAAAGGAGACAGGGAGAAGACTATTCTCTTGGGGAAGGGAGCAGCTTGGCAGCAAGGCACGGCTATTCCTTTCTGTTGTCAGGATGAGAAAAGGTAGACATCTGCTATACAACCCAGATGTATACACTCTGATGAGAGCCACTTATGTCCTTCCAGAACTGGCTGTCCACGTGTCAAGCTTCTATCTTTAACAAAACATTTAGTAGAGAAGTCAGCATATTTGTACAGCATTTATGTAAGGAACCCTTCAAAACCAAAGAAAGGCTTCATTCCAAACCCTCACCCCCCCAAACCAGTTGATCTTCAGAAAGATGTGGGTTCATTTCATAAGCCTTGTTTTCCTTACAAAAACAAGAAAAGAGGAGTCTCCATGCTCCAAAGAAAGCTCAAAAGGAGATTAATTAATTAATTAAGAATCTTTTCTTCTAAGTGCAACAGGATCCAAGAAACAAGTGAACTTTTCATTTCCAGTAATAGCAGAAATTACTTCAATAACATGACTGTGAGCACCCGTGGGGCTATAATGTGAGAATGGTCTTTACTAAGGAATAGACTGAACTTCTGACTATCTTTCTTCCAGTCACTTCCACAGGCTATAAACAGCGCCTGGTTTGTTGCTATTAAAAGAGTCTAAAGACAACTATGCTGAAAAGCATTACTGTTTAAGTAGTCATGCTTTGACATTAACATGAAAAATGTTTTTTTGGAAATAAAGTGAATTTGGGTTCTTCAGAACATTATAGTTTTGTTCAGAAATTGGATATTCGTGATATGGCAGATTTTTTTTTGGTTTTGTGTTTTTAGTTTTAGTTACTGGTCACTACACCTCTGTTTTGCTTGACTTTTTTAGACATGTATGAAGTCAGAAAACATCTTGTGGCCAATTATAATATTTTCTTGGTGCTATTTTTTGCCTATGTTAGCACTTGATGAAACAATCTGGTCTTAGTTAACAATCACTCCTCATTGTATGTTTGTTCCCATAAATGACTGCTCTGAGGAGCAACCTTTCACAAATAAGATGATATTTTGTAAAATGATGCTAAGTAAAAACTGAAGTAATCCATGATCTGCTGAGGTGATATTGAAGACATATCTCTTATGCACAGCAGATCTATGCATTAATCCTATGTTTTGGGGTCTTTAATTGCTTTAAATATTTGCTTCTAGATCTGTGTTTCACAGATCTTATTTACATGGTTTATTTTTCATTTTCTGAACAAATCGATAACCAGACAGACTCTTTACCACACTGGATTAGTTTTATTTATTCTCTTTGAACTTGATTAAAAAGCTGTCAAACATAAGTCTACATTTTATCAGCAGAATACTTTTACAAAACAGGGTAGGAGATGCATATAGCTGGAAACATACATTTCAAAATGAAACAATATTTGATATATTCTAGACAGTTACCCTTTTGTTTATCCATGACAACTGAAACTAACCATCAAATGCATAAATTGATTCAAGTCTAGCCAAGTAATCCTGAGGGCATATGAAAAGGCTTTTTTTTTAAAGTTCTTTCTAGATGAATTTAATGTAGTTCACCAATAAAGCATCCTCAGGAGCACAATACAAATGCTACAGAACATGAGATAGCTGGGGAAAGCGGGCAGATGTACAGTGTGATGAAGAATAAAAATGGATGTTATATTAAAATGAGCAGTCATGCAATGTCTTCATTTCATGTACTGCATTTAAGTAAGAATGTCAAAGTTGCAATTCCATTTTTAATTATTTTTTTTAGTCACTGTTATGCAAATAGTGACATTCTATCTTGTGGTTGTTGTTTTGTTGTTGTTTAGAAATATTAAATGTAATTTTTTTTTAACTTTTGAGGTAAGCGACTTGATTATTTATCATGTCTTTAACTTTCCATATTTATCAAAGGGGAAGATGAATTATCTCAGATTAGGTACAAATGATCTGGTATTACTGTTTTAATTCGTTGCTCTTAACATATATAGTTTAATACATTTTCCACAGATCTCCTCAATTATTATTTGTCTTCCTGTGCCATTGCATATGTTGGTAAACAGCATTTTCTATGGTCTTTGGCCATATGCTGTATGCTCAGCTTGCAAAAAAAAAAAAGACACTTGGAGTCTTAGCATAATGAAACTCTCAAAGGGTTAATGCAGAATACATATAGGCAAATGTTGACAATATTTTTTATTCCAATGTTTGAAAATTAAACACAAAATCATCATTAAGTTTTCACAAAATGAGGCATCTGTCACTTGAAAGAAAAAGAAATATTTCAGAAATATGTTTACAGAAATGTAAAAATATTAGACATTGAGACAGATGTGAATGCTTTCAATAACAGGCCCTGTCTGTCAGTCTTCCTCAGAGCCGAAGATCTTGCTGTACTCGCTCAACATAAGTTCAACTATCTGATTTTGATACAGCATGTGGACTGCCATGTTCCCTGTCTCCTTTTCAGGTCTAAGGAGTGTTGGTCCAAACACAATTCCTAAGCTTTGTGTTGACATAAGATTCACGGATTCCTTTGCTGCTATCCTGTTGGTGAAACGGAAGAATTGGTTAAAAAAAGGGAGATGTCAAAGGAGTCACTGTTGCTGTATATAGAGGCTCTTTTTTATTGATTTTCTTAACGTGGATTTTTTATAGTTAAGTTATCAAAGATAAAGGAAAAAGGAGGGAAGAGACAACTTCTGTCAACCTGATGGACAAGGAAAGGAGAATCAGCTCCACTCAGCAAGATGTGTGTGGGGTGGAGGTCTAGAGCCCCATTTCCAGTACTTGCATATCAGGGTACAATTTGCTGATTTCTGGTAAATGAGCATTAGTTAGTGTGTTTACTATAAGGCAATAATTTCTAAAATCATACATTTAGATACTGAAAATAGGGATTGCTCTTTATGCTAATGCAATTGAGCACTTTTGGTGTCAACAGTTTTGGTGGCTCCAGGGAGAAGCTTCTCTGCTTCTCTTGACATGGTCTCCAGCACTGAAAGAGTTAGGAAATCAAAATAAGTCCCTTAATATAGAGCTCATATGAAACACATTCCTTCTGCTAATTTAAATCCAATAAAGTTAGTATGGTCTGAAATGGATTGTGAAATTTATATAACTAAAGACTTTTGCATGCCATACCCTGACACAAATTTTCTTGAAAGACACTGAGACCACATACCTTAATGAGATGACTTAGAAAATAATGGTAAGGATTATAACCTTTGATATCCTTATTACACACAAAATTACAAGAGGAGGACTATTATTATTAAAAGTTGATCTTATGTCTGTATTAAGGCTTAATATTCTTGTGGGAATGACATTAAGGGTGGGGTATTCTGGTCTAAGAACAATATAGGTTTAATGGATGGAGTTTAGGTAGATAGTTTCACACAAATCTCTGCAGTGGTGAATATGAACTAAGTAGAAACCCATTTCCCTCAATCCTCCAGAATATCTAATATATCCTAGGTTGGAAAGACTAGTAAATGAAGATACATATTTTATAAATAAATTTCACAGCCCTACCAAGGAATGTGAACTAAACCTAACTTTAAATGCTTGAATTTATGGATGCTTCCTTAACCTGCTGGTTTTAACTCAAATATTTCAAGTGGAGAGTTGAAGCCAAGTTCTGCTTCCACCCCCCCCACCCCCCCCAACATGTCACTCATTTATCTTTTTTAAATCCATACAGCAATTTAAAAGTCATCACAGCTGTCTATTTTCCCATACCTGTTGCTGAATTTACAGCAAGCTACACTGTAAGTGAAAGAAACTTAATGAGACATAATTGTTTCAGTCACTTAAGAAAAATTTTCTTTCATGTTAGTGCATGGGTTACACAGCAAAGAGCATTGTCTTGTAGATTTCTGCCAATCTTGTTTATTAGTTTCCTTGAACATCAACAGTTGTGGGTTTTTTGTTTTTTTTTTTCCCCATATATAAATAGGAATATTTAGTTCTGCCTTATGTTTGTAACTATGGTGTCCATTGCAAAAAAAGCCACTCTCCATATGGCGCTAATAGGATTGGCTCAACTACTAATTTCTTCAAATATAACGTCCTCATTATAATTGAAAAAACAAAAAAACCCCAAAACCTCAACTTTCCTGTGGGTAATATTAGCATATCATCTCTTAGGAGTCTGGAAAGTCTCAAAAGTTAGTAGTTCTGTTGGCAAATGACTGTGTGTGCTTCTGGTGGACAACACACATTTTTATCATAATAAAAAAATGTTTGTTACAGGGGTGACTTTTTGTTACAGGTGTTTTGCTTAATGCCACTTATGCAGAAGCATATACATCAAGCGTGGATCCTCCTTGTGAGAGAAATTTGACTTCTGTTGAGATTGTTAGAAGTATTTGCAGATGACATCAGCATGGATAGAGATGCTAGTTCACCAGAAGAAAAAAACAAACCTACCTTGTGTAACTTCAGAGATCAACAGTTTAGCATCAGCTATGGTTTTGCAATGAGGTGGTGTTGGTAATGGACAGCATTGATGAAGCTAGAGGAGAAACACCATGCAGGGAGAAGATGGCAGTGGACCATGGATGAAGATATGGTCCATGGTGAAGAACGGTGGTGGTAGAGCGCAATTTACTGAAAGGAGAGGAGGACTGGCTTCCTTTATCTACAAAATTTGGAGCAAGATGCTGAGATCCTATGTTTGTTATGTAGACACAAAAAAATGGAAGATGAATGGCCAACTCCTCTGTCCTTGTTTGCCATCTTTCTGCATCAGAATTCCTCTTGTTTTTCCTGGAGATGCCATCCTGCACTCAAAGTCCTGTTTGAGTCCAGCCATTGGAGTCACCTCTCAGGAGGTGAATGTGTGGCATGAAGGAAGGGAAGATGTGCATGGTGTGTGTTGGTGATAGGGGGGAGCCAGCTATCTGTTGTGGTTCATAGTTTTGGAAAGCGGCACTAAATACACCATGTATATCTGGGGCCTCTAAGTTTAACACTAGAAAAATAATTGTTGTATTGAGAAAATCTCTTGATTATGGGTTTTGATCACCATAATAACAAAAAAATATAAACCAAGCAAACTTGGAAACATCGAAAGTCTGAGTAGTTAAAAAATCCATGGTAAAATACAGTTACTGGAGGGAAAGAAGGAATGAAGTCAATCCATCCTCAATAAAATAATTTTAAGTTTAGGACCTTATGCCTTTTTAAATTACAAATATTTACCGGTGAAATTCTATAACTAATATTTTTTTTCCTCTGTCCATGAAAGAAAAAATCAAAGCAAACCAAAACCAAATATGTACAGTTAAAGCTATTATTGTAGCTACTAGGTGAAATTGAGTTTTTGGAAGAGAAAATCCCTATAAAATGGGCAAGTATTCTTTTTTTGGCAAGAAAAAGAACAGGAAGAGTGATACACCATTTACAACATAAAAAGTGAAAGAAAATGCCAGAGCTACTTTTTGTCAAGACCAAATGAAAGGAGTAATGATCCATCAATTTAAGATTATTTTAGAAATAATCTATAATCCAGTGCCACAGATGTTGGAACTATATCAAGAAATTGTTGGGCATTATGCTGTGTAAGATTTTTTTTCTCCCAAATAAGCATGCTTCAAGAATGACATCAGTCCTTTATATCACAAGTCAGGAGATATGCAGAAAGTACAGTTCTTATTAATAATAGCAATGAAATTAATGATGTATTAAAAGAGAAGTGTATGATAGGAGGGCTCTGTGTCAGTGGCAGATTTATAAACAAAAATACTTGGAACTTATGCTTTGGCTGTTGCCAAGGCAACCATAAGTTGGAAAGCGTGTGACTGAGAGAAGGCAACTCTACAACTAAGAGGGTCATTTTATGGTGAATTTGGCTTTCTAGTTCCATTAAACCTACACATTTCAAACTCTCTAAATAAAATAATTATTAATTTTGACATTTGGAAAGCACACTGGATTATTACTTCAAAGACACTAGGTGTTAGGAAATGTTCTTCATTCATTTTCACTCCGTAATAATTACTGAGGAGGGGAAAGCTTTTCAACATTGACTGATTCCTCAACATTGTAATATTCCTAGTGCACATAAAAAATTAAAGATATCAGTATACTTAGGGAGGCAAACCCTCGTGGAAAGTGCACCATTTTATAACAAGCTGGAGAGTTTGAGGGTAGAGCTGTCCTCTGCTACATGTATTGAGAACTGCTCAGTCTTGCTTTTTTAGCCTTTTCCAGCCTATGAGGATTTAAGTTTGTTCAGTGTCAGGGACATTCCTACCCTTAGCAGAACTGGTTTTAGCCATGCCTAGTACTCTTTTCCTGTTTTAAATTATACCTAAGGGTAACTTTTCACTGATACAATCCTGCTGCTCTTCCATGAACTGGTCACATAAACTATGACTAAAGGGCAACACACTACAAAATTAGAGCATCAGAAGAGTAAGAACAGGTCACTTGGTAAAATATTATGGGCCAGAATGGCAGGTGTAGAAAACGTCTCTGAACTCAGTAAAAGGCAGAGGGATAAAAGTAGGTTTTGATCTTATCAGAATCCTCTTTACCAGCATTATGAACAATATTTGATATAACTAGGGAAGACATTGCCATGGGAGGTAGAAACCAAGATCTAACCAGAGGCCAAGGAAGATTGAAGGTATATGGGAATAAAGAAAACTGCCCAGAAAGGAGAGAAAATTACTCATTTGTGACATCTGTCTTCTTGGTATAACAATAACCTCACAGACTTAGTAATCAATCCCTCTTTAAGTGGATTATTCCATGACAGCCCATTTGGGTAGGTTTTGTACCTTTGCTGAACTGTGCTAGCAAACACTGTCACAGTCAGAGGTGCTCATTACCATGTACAAGGGGGCTGATTTGATGTGTAAGTTCCTATGAACTGCCTTAATGGATCAAAGTCTGTGCATCCCATTGATTCACTTTACCAATAATTATCCTCAAATTAGCTAATATCTGTTTCCTATATATACTCAGGCATATGCAAATGTAATGTTCTCGCTTAAGGACTTGGCCATGAGAATGTCTCAGCTGCCTTCAACTCACCTCAGCTTTAATGCTGTTAACAGCCCTTTTCACTGCTCTGTTATGGGCCAGTTTTTATGCAGCAGTTTTCTGAATTTTACTATTGCAGAGCTCCCAGCCAATTTGAACATGTTAAAATTTGAACATGTTAAAATTTGACTCATGATGAACACTTTCTAGCTCAATATTTTACATTCCTCTCCTTCCCAAATGCTGGTTCACGGGAGTTAAAAAATAACAGGTATTACATGCTTTGTTTTAGTGACAAGACATTTGGGAAGAAATCATCCAACCTTGAAATAAAATCTGTATTGAAAGCAATTCTACATCCATGCCAGTCAGATACATTGTGTGATCAACAGAGGTGTCCCAGGGGAAAACTCAGTGCGATAGACAGGGTTGATTACTTGGACCTCCTGTCAGTTCTTAACTCGTTGACGATGGCTGAGACATTCAGTACAACTTTGTTTTTTTTATTTGGAAGTAAAGTTAATATACTTACCTTAACTGTGCCAAATGTACTGGAAAATAACCTGATAATAAAATGTACCGTCCTGCAAAGTGATAATGTCTGTGTGTGTATAAGCATATTTTGGCAGGGCTTTTGCAGATGGCTTTTTCAGTATTAGGAAGGAAGCACAAGTACAGAATGATGCACCGATAAACTATCAGGTTTCTTCTCAATATATTTCCTTTCCATTTAAGGCCTGTTACACATACTTTCCTGAAATACAGTACATTACTGCAGTGTCATTTTCTGCTGTAAATTTATTTCAGTTTAGCTATGGCAGTTGTTCTTCAGGAAGAACTTAAACAGGGGTTTTGGTACTAAAAAGACAATTCAACTACAGCTTTGAGAGTCCTTTTAAAACACAAAAACCATTAATTGTTGTTCTATAACAGGTCAAAGCCCTGCAGATATTTATATCCAGCTGGATATATCAGGTTAGAACAGACCTGTCATGGAGGAAGAGGGCAGAGCCTGTATGCTACTTAACCTCATCTTGAGATACTCACGGAAATAATCAGAGGTAAGCCCCCCATACCACAAGCTCTATTTGTGTAAACTGTTCAATTCACTGCACTGCAATGTAGATAAATTTAAAATTTAGTAATAAATTGGAATTCTTGATATTTTATGAATGCAAACTAAACCTCATTATTATTTATGTACTAGCTTAATGGATAATTTGCTCAGTTGCATTACAGCGGTATTCACTAGCTGATAAAGGTAAGCAAATGCAAACATTATCAGTTGAATCTGCAGCCTGATGTTTATGAAACGTGTATACCATGTTGTGAGGGGGGAGCTCTGTGCATAGTAGCTAGTGACCTGAGGTCTATGCTTATAGAGAAGGTTCAAAACACTACAATGTTTGTCCTTTTCAAAATGTGGATGTGGTTTCTTCTGCAATAAATATACACAGTACAGGAAGCACAGTAGACTACTACGGTTTAAAACTACTTTCTTTTCCCCATGTAAAATGTGAAGGTATTTTTAATTTCTTTTTGCTCCATAGGTTGAATTCAAAACAATAACTATCCAAGACTGGTAATAAAGAAACCAGGTCATGGCATACGATACATTACAAGAGGGGTCAGGAATAGTTCAGACATACTTAAGAGCTTGCTTTTGCTGAAAATAGCCTCCATGGCTCCTGGCCTACAGAAACTCCATAGGCTTCCTGTGCTCTGCAGCTGTGGGTTCATATTTCAGCTCTTTGGGAAAAATCCTTTCTCTTCAGTTGCTCTTGGGACACAAGAATAAGCTCTTGATGCTGTCTTCTTCTGCAGAATAGCCTTTAAATCTGACCATTGGATGGCTATATATAGCACCTGGACAGCTGACAGGGACCTGGAGGATGGGCTTCCTCAGGGGATCCCCTGCATATCTCACAGCATGAGCCCTTCCCTGGATGAACTGCCTTGGAGTCTAGCTCTAAATGAAAATAATAACTAAACTAACTCTGAACATCAGTTCACAGTTGGCTGGATAGACTCTGAAAAGCTAAAGAAAGGCATTTATTCTGGCTTAGCCTGGTTTAATAAGAGAACAGTTTAAAATAAAATCTTTTCACTATTGGGTGAACTTCGCTGTCTGAATGATGTCCTTTCTGAAGAGTGTGAGTGCTCTTGCCTTTACGCACACCATACATAGTGCCTGTCTTGTAGAGAAAGTCTTCATTTGTTGGGTATCTGAGGCCAACATGTAAAAGCATATTTAGGTATCTAAAGGGACTCAGGCCTCTACAGGGGCTTTGTTCAGGAATGTGCTTTGGAGAAGTCCTGCGTGTTGTTCTGCACAGTGGAAGCTGTGCTCCTGCCTCTGCCCTCATCTGTGGCTATATGAAGAGAGCAGGGTAATGGAGTATCTGCGTCTTGGTCTTGGGATCACTGCTTTTTTCTGGCCATCTCCTGTCAGAGAAGCTCAAAGGCAGAGGATGCACACCGGTGTCCCGACATGGCATGGACAGCAAGGGCAGGAGCTCACCTCTACTCTGTAGTGGCTGCACTAAAGAGCCCAGTGTGGACAGAGGCTCAGGTCCCGCACCCCAAACCATGTTGTGTCAAAGAAATGGATTAAAAATCTTGCCACAGAAACTTCCCTGTTATTGCAAAAGTTCCAGGCCTCCCCTTGGAAAACTGACCCAAATGGGTGACCTGCAGTGTTCTTCCATTTACTGATGGCCAGCACTCTGTCCTCCCAGTTTGGCTTGGTTTTAATTTTTTTGTATGTGAATGCAAATGTAAGACTGGAGGGAGTAGGAGATTTGGCTAGTCCGTGTTACCACAGTGTGAGTTGCTAATGAGCCTGAAGTGTGCCCGTTCAGGGACGGCCACTTGGTAGGAGTCAGCTGAAGGCCAAGAACTTCATTATGGAGCATCTCAGACTCCTCTGGCTGCACTCTGTGCACAAGACATTCATTTCTGCGTCTCTAACAGCCCTGTGTCAGCATATATATCTCAAACAGCAAATACCTTTTCAAAAGCCACACTGCCACTGCAAGCACAAGCTTCCCCTTGGGGAGAGGATGGGTGAGAAGAAAACCACCCATGACAGATGTTAGGCGATGCTAATGCGCTTCTTAGAGGTATTTGGATAGTAGAGTGATAAAGGCAGTGTGAGACTACATAGAATAATATACGTTCAGACAGAGATGTAACACATAGAGGCCTTCACTGTATTTTTGGCTGGTATTTTTGGCTGGTGGTGTAACTCTTGCTGTGACAGAATTTTATTTTTTTTTAAGTTCTATTTCTGTTTGGCTTTTATTTTTTTTTTTTTAATATTGTGTGTGTTTTGTTCTGGTTTGGTTTGGTTTTTTTTTTTTCTTTTTTGTTTTGGGTTTTGTTTGTTTGTTTGTTTGTTTGTTTGTTTTTCCTGTAGAACAACTAGCTTATTGTAAAGATCAACCTGTCAGAGGCCCTGGATCTGTACGCCTTTGTGGCCTGCATGGCTCAGAAGGCAACAGATAGTTTTAAATAAATAAAGCTTTAACTTTTTAAATTGTTTAAATACTTCTGTTCAAGAATGCCTGAAGCTGCATTTCCTTGTAACATTAAAAATAAAAAGCCGTTAGATAACAATCTCCTTAAATCAAGCACTGTAAATATAAAACTTTTATCATCAGCACAGCACATCCAAAAACGTCTTTGTAAAATAAATCAAATTATATGAGTTAATTGATTCCAGGCAACATCAGCAACTGCAGGTGGAACTGAATAACAGGATGTTTATTAATGAGGGACTATTAATCAAAATTGACAATATCAATTTCTGTTTCTTTTATGTGAATTCTACCTGCAAAATCCATGGACATACTCACTAATTTTTTAAATAAAAATTTGAAAGTAACGAAAATGCTAACACTTCGGGTTTTAGCTTTAGATGTAGGGCTATTTGTTTGAACAGCAAAAGGATATCCTAAATCCAATTTGACAGGCAATGCCAAAGATGCCAGTGGTAATTAATTAGCACTTAATTTAGACCACAGAACAACAGGATATGGAATTGGTGCTTAGTGCCATTTCCCCTTAGGCTTCATCTCATGAGGGTCAGGAGTATGGCTGTTGCATTGAAGGTCAGTAAATAAATTGGAGGAACACATTGACACTGGACTTTTCATGATAGATATCCTTCACCCTTATTAGTGCCTCTGGCTATCGCTGATGGGAAAAGGACTGCAATTGTTCTGTGAAGAATGCTGTACACAGGCTTGATTTGAGCAAGGTAGTGTTTGAACTCATGCATCTACAGTAGTGGTGCTGGATGCTTCCTACAGGCAGAGAGCTGTGTCAACTTTATATCTGGGCTGGAAATAAACTCTAACTGTAGCATAGAAAGCTTGAGGAACTCTGGCAGGTGAGATAATTCACTTAAAAACAGTCCTTAAGTTCGCTAGATTTGTGAGTTTAGCTTTAGATTAAGCGTAATTAAAATTAATGGAATATTTTAAAGTGAGGTTAGAAACTAGGTCAGCAAGGGAAAAAAACACATTTTCTTATTATCCTCTTGTCTTTGTCTTGCTAATATTTGGTACTCCTCCATAAAGCTAAAGGCTCTTAATAAAGGTGGATTAATGTTATTAACAGCATCGTTTTCTGATGGGGACACCAAGGCTTTGACATACTTAGTGATGGACAAACAAAAAGTGCATGACAAAAAAGATGAGCCACCAGTTTTGTTGCTAACACAGATGATTTTAACTTAGTGAAAGAATCCACCCTTCTACAGCACACCCAAACCAGAGGGTATATGGAAAGCACGCAGACGACTCTATGAATCCTCGTTCACAGATGCACATAAATTGTATTCTTGGGTTCAGGTTTAATGGTAAGAAAAATAGAAGGATGATGAGACTCAGTATTATAATATAATCCTCCTTCTCCCAGTAAACTCAGTGCATCTGGCAGCCACTATTATGCTCTTTCTTTTGGTAATCTCTACCCATCTCTCGAGAGTGGCTCAGGTGGAAAGGTGTCAGCATACTCAGTGATGTTACAGCTTTCTGAAATAGCTTCTTACAAACTATATATACCCCACTGTGTTTAAGTAGTCCGGTTCCACCACAGCCCGCAGGATGATATACAGTGGGAACTTCAGCAGTTGCAGCAGAGTGGTTCTTATTGCGCATCCTAGATATACTGCACTAGCACAGTTTTATCCCCTTGGCCCCCAGAAGTGCTGTCTGCATTGCTAGTCAGGAAAACACTGAGTTTGACAGCAGTCTGTGCTCAATAAATGTATTTTGGAAGCCCCAGGTCAGCAGTTATTTTAACTTTCACTTCATCACACACTTTGCAGCATTTCTCTCAACAGTGAGTGAAATTTTGATTATTGCTAAAGTCACTGAGAAGAACTCCCAGTGACTGGGAGCCAGAATGGAGTCAGAATTTCATCTTATATAAGCTTAACTTTTCTCATTTTGGATGATATCTACTTTTACTAAGTGAAATTACTTCTTTTGACTATGTTCAATCTATAACCTCTTGCAGCTTTCAATTATAGCCCTTTTGTGCTACCATAATCCAGTTGACAGCAAATAACTCAGCCCTGGATATGAGAGTTTACTTTCTGATTTAAAGCCAAAAAGTGGCAATTGGCTGGAATTTCAATCTGGGGTGCTGAACTATAGATGGCCTGCTCAGAAATGCATCTTTGCTGGTGAAGTCTAGAGTTTCTCATGAAAAAACCTAGCTTCACTAACAACATGTAGTTTTTAGGTCCAGCATCAAGAATAAATTACTCAGTAATTGTAAGTCCACTTACAATGGAGACAAACAGTAATTTTTGATGTTGAAATCAGAGAATGAAGCAAAAGACTGCACAAAAGTCAGAGAACACACTTTCACCAAAGTTTTCCTTTTCTGTGAGCTCCTATATCATAACTTCATAGCACCGTTTAGGTTGGAAAAGACCTTTAAGATCATCAAGTTCAATCATTATAATTACTTCATAAATTGTTTTAAGTCTTTTTAGATTATGAAATCCTTTTTATTAGTGGCCTATTAATTGTCCCCAGTATAAAAATCTAATTTCTTTTTTAACTTATATTATCACTATCTTGTTTAAAATGAAAGTCTTTTTGTAATGACCTGATCAACAGAGATGATTTTATATGGGATCTGACCTCAACCAGGATTCCTACTTTTTCAGGTTCAATTCTGAACTCTCCACAAGCTACTTCTGCAATGTATATGCACTGCATTTGTATCAGATTTGAAAGATGCTTTAACATGCCTCCCAGCGTCATGATTATTTCAGTCCTGATACTGAGCATGAGAAGGATGAAGGTATCTCTTAAATGCACTAGTGAGTATGTGCCATGAGCCTTTGATTTCTTTAAACTTATTTACATTTTACTTGTCCTTGAGCAATGAATTTACTATGACAGCATTGTCTTTTCTACTTACACTTTGTCTGTCTTGTGCACTCACCTTAGCTTGATGTTTATTTTTTATGCATATGTATAGTCCATTGCACTAAATGCATGAACTGCCTGAAGTGGAGGATTTTCCATATATTGTCTTTCTAAGATACACCTCTTATAGTACTGCAAGTTCTGGAATATTTCTTATCTTTGAACTACTTTTGAATTTTCTCATTAGCTCCTTTTTTAAGTCAAACACCCATTCACACACGTCCACTGGTCCCAGATGACTGTGGTCTGCTAGACACCTTGTGTCTAGCACAGGACCACAGTGCCTTAAACACTTTACAAAAGTCTTTATTCTCTATACAGACAGACCTATCTCTCTTAGTTGTTTTTATTTTGTCTTTGAAGCTTCAAGTGACCAGACTTGCCAATATCTCCTTTTGTCTGACCTTGATCAAAATTCACAGTTAGAAAAATTTATAAGAAAACATACACAAGTCTTTTATACCCCATAACCAAAATCATGTTTCACAGACATTGAAGGATTTAGGAACAATAGGTAAAATCTTGCTGTTGGTATCAAAGCTTATCATCAGTCTTGGGACAGCACATTCAGTAAGCACCTTCCAGGACATCAAATCTTTCAGTCATAGCTGAACTGAGTAAAATGCCTCAATGCACCTAACAGCGTTGCAGAGAAACATTTTTGATAGTGCCTACCTGCCAAATGGGTCTGTCCCTGTATGGTCTTGCTTGTCAATGTTATGTAGGAGGACTAATTGGAGGTAGTTCTTGGAGATGAAGCTTGAATGCCTTGCATATGATTTTTTTGCATTGCCTAGAGCTCCTGTAGGGCACTGACACTGTGCTGTCTGTCTCTCAGACTAAATTCAGGACACTTTTTTTGTTGGTGCTAAATTTATCTTCCCATACTGCAGAAAATATCTAATCTTAAGTGAATGGTTGTAAATGAATTTACAAGAAGAAAGTGCCTCTTTAGGAAGCAAATATTGTAGTTTCAGAATGCAAACCTGTATAAATGTAATTTAATATGAAGCGTAATGAAAACCTGTTAGCATATAACCCAGAAAGGTTAAGCATTCCTCACCATAAAAGTCAGGTGAGTTTCAAAATGTATTCATCAAGGTTTAAAATCTGCCCTGAGATAGAAATCTTGGGGCTGACACTGAGTCCATAGCAGCTGCAATAACTTTCATGGGGTAGATGCTCTGAAGGAATGTAAAATTAATTCATTTTATGACAGTTTTATGAGACAGTTATCCAGATATGGAAACATCTGGGTTGTCCTAGGAGGTGGTCTTAAGTTGCCTGCTGCTTCTGCTGCCACAGTCCCACTGAAAACCCTGTCTGGACTGTAAGTTTGAACACAGACAAACTGATGTTCACAGTAAACTTTACTTACTGGAAAGCTTCCATGTGCTATAGTGGTGTCCCATACGCTGTACGGTACTGGGGTCTCCAAGATTGCTGATAGTGTTTGGTAAGGCCTGGACTTGGCAATGTAGGTGAAAATGATATGGGAAGTGGGAACAGTTTCAAGGCAGATGAAGTGCTATCCTGAAGTAGTTTGGTGAGGCTGAGTCTAGTGCCAACACAGAGAACATGGAGCAAAAAGTTTGCACTTTGTCCATGAAGGTACTGGGACAGCTATGGGAGAAGGATTGGTGGGATCTGTAAAAAATAAACAACTTTTCTGAATTCCCTTTTCTTGGCTCATCTTCATGGCAAGGGGTCTTCCTTTGGAAGACCACAGCAAAGCTCTGGAGAGGAAGTGGCAGGTCTGTGAGGCTGAGATGGGTTTAGAAACCCTCAGCTTAGAGGGTTCTGGTTGCATCTTGTGGACCAGAGGAGGAGGCAAGTTGTCATACACTTGACTGGAGTTAGCTGCTCCACAGATTTATGATTTTACATTGTACCATAATGCGTAATGTACAAAAAGATAAATATTTTCCATTCAGCAACATCTTGCTGTATTTTCATCTGAGTCTATAATTTTAATTATAAAGTGAACACAACCTGTATCAAATTATGATTTTGTTAACATATTGAATGAGGACAAGAAAAATAAATACCAGATTTTATACTGTACAGGCACATGAAGGTATAGTAAAAGAAATCTGGTTTCCTTGACCACATTGTCATAATATGCATATATAACTGCTTATTGAATCCAGGCTGTATAGACAACAGAAAGAATACTGGCTCCATACCATCACAATGCATGCCCACAACAAAGAGGAGGAAAGAACAGGCTCTTTCATTGTGTGTTTCTAAGTATTACCAACATAAGGGCTAAAAACATTACCTCTGTCTGAAGTGTATCTATATATCCATGCATAAGTTATTAAGTGGGCTCCCTGAGCACAGTTGCTGAAAATATTAATATATTCAAATTATATTCTAGCTACTACAAGAACAGTAGATCAGACAAATGTATTAAAATCTCTTCAGAAAAAAGGAGTCATGTTATTTATAAAGATCGCCCCCTTACTGGAACACAAACCATCATTGTATATAATATATGAGAACACGAGATGATCCTTAGATGTCAAAATGTGGCTTAAAGTTTGAATGTAATCATAAAACAGTGACTCTAATCCTTGCCATAAACAAATTGTCACTGGTATTATGTAACTGAGACTATTCACGAAGTATAAAAGATGGGAAGAATAAAAGGTGGTTGCCAAACACTATGGGCCAAATTGAAAGGTTGTGCCAAATTGCACTAGCAGACTAGAAATTGTAAATGCAGCATGGAATTCAGATTTGCACTCCGTGGTCCTTGGGCTGCTCCTAGAGCTTAGATTAGAGTGAGATATAAGGCTAGGTTTTTTTAGTTTCTCAGTTTAGACTGTAAGGCAGCAAAGCAGCAACAAGTGGCTTCTGCATCCCTCTAGCTCACTCTTTCTGGGGGATGGGAAAGTTCCCTAATTGTTGCAAGACCCTTTTTTGTACAGGGTGGCTTTCTAGGATGCAAACAGACATAGTCAGATTGCACTGGCAATGCACCATGAAAAAGGAAGCACTGCTCTCAAATCTGGTGGTCCCGAACATTTCATGTTATCCAGGATGTAGGGTACAGCCTCATTGGGCTGACCCTGCTCTTTGCTTAGATGCCTTAGGAAAGCTAGCAGAATGAGTTGACAGAAGTCCATACATCAAGGCAGAAGGCCTGGTCTCTGAGCAGTAACTAATAATTCACATATCTTTTACTTTAGTCCAGCCTTTAAGAGTAATGTATGTCTACTAATATGCGCACTGCACAGATTTAAATTGCAGCTAATGGTTGCGCTAATGCCCTTTACCAGGGTCAACAACTAAGCTAGGTGGTTGTCCACCCCTTTCCCCCCATGCCATTCCTTTTAAAAGTAAAATGACATTTTTTTACAGCCTGAAATAACTGTTCAAGCAGAGATGCTGGTTTAACTCATTATGAATTATTAGTGGAAAAGTGGGTCTCAGAAGCATGTTACATCTGAAATATTTTTCGTCACTTGAACATGTGCCGTCCAGAACTGGCCCTATTCTACAAGTCACTGGGAAAACACTTCACATTCACAGATGCCTCTAATTTGGTGTGGTTTGGAGTGTAATTTAGATCAAACGTATCCATGTAAATGAGTCATGGTTTCTTAATTAGGTGCCTCTAAAGAAAAAACTTGGACCACATCAGTAGGTGTGGGTGTGGTGCCCACAGTACTGGAATCTTTCCTATAGATGAAGCTGAGTTTTGTTCAGGCATATTGTAGGTTTTTCTTTCCCTCTCCCCCGCTTCTTTCTTTTTTTCTCTAAAGCACAATAATAAATCTGCAGATGGCATAGACATAAAGACGCTACTTCAGAGGAGCTGTCTAAAACACTGTCTCTTTGGCAAATGCCTTAAAGTAGGTCATTCTGCTGTGATTTAGGTTTATTTTTCATTGCCAGCTTTTTGTTCCTATTACAAGTAGGGTGCATTCCAGTCCACAGATTTGCTCTTCATTTTTTTTTAAGATTGTTTTATATTTACAAGAATTTGTAGGTCTTCATAAGAAAATGGCCAATAGCCTGTGAGAAGTACTAATCATGCACTTGACCACAAAAAGAGTTGTATGAAGGTGATAACCTGCAAATGTAGGAATATAAAATACCATTCTCTGTAAATAAAAAATGTATTGATTCTCTCAACATGGTGATGGAAATGATTGTTGCATCTTTTGCAATGTGTAAAAAATTATTTGATCTAATGTAATTTCAGAAGCCTCACAGAGCAGGGCCATCCATTGCCCTAGCTTTCCAGGTATTTGCTTTTTGTTTTTATATATTTGTCACTGAAAAGCATGTATTTCATAACTTCGAAAAAAAAAAATTTAAATCATCAAGGTCTGTTTTTCCATCAAAGTGCTGGGGGATTTACATGCCAAACTCCCAGTAGCCTTAATGAATTACCTGCATAAATTCCCTTTCAATCAATAGTAGAATAGATCCTATTGTGTTATATTAATTATTTTGCACAGAACACTGACATTTGGCACTAAAGTCTTTTTTTGTTTCTTTTTGTTTTTAAGTTCCAATGAATATCTTTAGAAAATTCAAGCCTCTTTTTTGTTTTACAGCCTTATTCTGAGAAAAATCCTGTATCTTTAGCTAGAAAAATGAAAAGCATTGCAAATTACCTTTTGATGACCTGGTCCTGGTAATTAATGTGTTAAGGCCCAACACAAAATAGAAAGAAAAAAAAAAAGAAAAAGAGAGAGGAAGAAAAGGCATTTGGTAATGAATTGAGCATTCTTAATTTTCACCAACAAAAAACATTTGAGTTGAAAGGAACACTAACCCCAAGCAATATTAAGAGGTTACAAAATCACATAAATTAACTCTGCCAGATATTTTACTAAAGCTTATGTGAGTGCAAACCAGAAGCAGGACTCTCACGTGGTCTTGATTAACTGAAGAGTACTTAGCAGTAATCGACCTTCCCCGAGATGTGCTGGCCATATGCACATGTACGCCCACAGCGCCAATATGCACATAGAACAGCCTTCAAAGACATGGGGGTTTCGGGATGTGGGGGATTGGGAAGTAAGTGGAGAGTAGAAGTGAGAAGTGTTCGCTGTGTCATCGTGGTCGAGTGCCTTACCCTCTCCAATCCTCACTTTCTCCATCTATACAACTAGGATAATCAAACTTACTGACCTGAAAAGGAAGTTAGGAGGCTTAATTAATTTTTGAAAAGCTTTTTTGAGATCATTTGATATTGAGTAATGTGGGATGAACAATAGGAGCTCTTTGAAACAGGGGCTGTATCTATCCATATTTGTGTACTGCACCTAACACAATAGTGCCATACAGCCACAGAGTCAACCGTGTCATAAATATTTAAATTAAAACTTTGTTAATTATTTCTATCATTCTGTTATTTGCTGATACACCAGTCCAGTACATTTGGAAGCTTGGTAACATTGAAAAGTAGCAAGTGTAATTATTTGCCTGACTGTTATGAAAATCACCATTCATATTTTTAATACGGTTGTGGAGATAGGAAGTATATGGAAGCACAGGTAAAAATATGGTTTTAATTACTTGTTATTCTTCTCATGAAAAATGCTAAGCAGTAAGGTATTTTTTTGGGAAGAGGTGAATTTCACAAACTCTCTCACTCCACATAAAAAAAGACTGGTCATGACTGCAAAAACCTCAGTAGTAGGTCACCCCTGCCCCAAAATGAATATAACAAAAATGCATAAAGGTGGTTCTGGAAGACTCGATTTCATTTTTGCCTTTAACGCAAAATCTGTTATTACTCCAGTCCTGTGCACACTTTTGCCTGGCACAACATTTTCTTGTGTCACCTAATTTACAAGGGAATAGCTTAGTAGACCAATGTGACGTGTACTTTGCAGAGAGAAAATGGGTTTAACTCTTCTCCGTCCCCCACAATGAGCCCTGGGAAGCTATGGTAAATGGGACAAGTGTTGGCATTGTTCCAGCTCCTTTCTAAAACTTCTATAGCTGGAACAGAGAAAAACACATGTGCAAGAATATGTCTTGATTTATATTTGTCCTCTCAAGCTAGAAAAGGATTAATTCATCGCATGTAAATCTTAAAATGCTAGCCAGGGATGCCTGAGTCTTCTATGTCCCTGGCCTGTCACCTACTCACTCTTCCGGTGCAAGAGGGCACTTCTCCTCCTCACATTTCCAGTAGCTTCTCCCAAAGCTTGTAGGATTAAGGCTAAACTTTTCTCCCTGCTGCTGTCAGTCCTATGGCTGAAGAGTGAGAGCTGCTCATGAGTTGCCTGATTATAAACTAAGGTCTTGATTCAGCAAATTATTTCAATGAATGATCTTTCCTGAGCCTTCAGTTAAGGGTTTCTGTGCTTCTGCACATTCCTGAATCTGGACATTTTTTTCTGAAGTAGAATACAAATGCCCATCCCACACTTTTGATTGTAGGTCTCCCACAAGTTGTCTAAGGTTTCCCAAATAGAAATTTGTGGCATAATCCTTCCATTTTGGGGACTGTTTTTTCTTTTCTTCTTCTTAATAAAAAGCTTGTACAGTTCTTAATCTGTTCTTCTACTGTGTGAAAAAAGGGTTTTCCTGAGCCTAGATTTAATATGTAAGCCTGCCTGAAACTGCTGATATGACACATAGTTTAGTAAGTGAAAATCACATATGTTTGCTACATCTTTCCTCTACCAACTTTAAAAAAAAAAATAAAGTTTGCAGGCACCCCCTGCTTAATATTGCTAGATGCCATACTTTAATTTTATTTTCTGATTTTCCCTCAGAATTCTGGGTACTGTTGCTGGACTTGTCATCACATTGTCATCATGTCCTGGTGTGCTGGCTACTGTGGGCTTCTGTCTATGTATGGCTTTTTTCTTTTTATTTTTTTATTCTTTAATAGGTAGAAATAAGTCTGTTTAGTCACATGTGGTTTCCAAAAGCCTGTGCTTTTCAGACTGTAGCTGCTACATGTTGCAAGGTTTGAGGGTGTGTGTGTGTGTTTCATTTGTTAAGGTTTAATGCTTTTCTCTATTCACAGACCTATGAATACGGGAGGTTATTTTTCAAAATAACTAAAGCATGAATACCTGTGAGTTGTGTTAGCTAATATATTAATATTAGGGGGCTCATCTTAGATAAAAAATTCTACTCTTGATGAGGAGCTTATTTCCAGTGAAATTGATACAAACAATTACAAGTAAGAATGAAGAATTTGGGCAGGGGGGAAGGCAATCAGAAAGTAAACAATCATTCTCTCTCTGAAAAGGCAGAAAGCTTGGATGGCATCTGAAAATGTCTTCCCATGCCATGTACAGTATGGGAAAAATAAATGGAGTTCCTTGGATTCAAAGGTGAATCAAAAGGAATTGGCTTCTGCCTAGACAGGGAGGCCAGATAGACCACAGTAACAGATCCACGTGATAAACCAAGAGGCAACTACAGAGCTCCCCAGACAACTTGCCTGAAGTGCCTGCCAAGGAGGCAGATGCTGCTGCTGGAAGAGTATCTTCCACAGTTGGGCATCTGGGTTCAGTGCTTTCCACGTAAGGGAGAGGGATGGTAGTGTCAGGCTGGCCCCTGCCTTCCCATTTAATTATTTCAACATCCATTTTATACTTTTGTAAATAACATATATTATCCTGCCTTCATGCAGGAAAATTAGAAGCAAGGAGGGGGGTTTTGTCTGTAATATATCCCTTTGCAGGGATGTCTACATGAGTGGGTAAAGACAGACTCGAGCTTGGCTGCCCTGTGCTCCAGCCTGGTCAGATGTGAGACAGCTTGGGTCTGGGAGTTGCAGAGCTGCCTTGCAGTGGCAAGGAGCTCAACCTAATAAGCAGAGCAGGCTGAGATTCATTAATTTAACATTAATAAGCACAGCTTATTAACTCAGGCACAGTATAATGCAGGCACACAGCTTCTGGAGCAGAGCTGTGTCTGTTCCCTTCACCAGCTCAGAGGGTGATGTAGAGGGCCCAGCCAGGGTGTTCCTTTCCCCTGTGGCATTTTGCATTAGGTAGGAAAGAGTATTTTGTGGTCGCTGGAGAAACTCCTGTGCAAACAAAAAAACCTCCAGGTATTTAGATTGTGTTGCTGGCATATGCCGAGTCTCTAAGTCATTTAAAAGTCTTGTGCCTCAGTTTCCCAATGGGTGTGTAACAGCTTCTTCAAGATGCTGCTGTGAAAGCAGGTTAAATCATAATATTCTGTGGGATCTTTAGCGAGCAAAATGCTCCTTGTGCCTCACTTGAGTTATAGTCCTGTAAGTAAATTACTGGGTACAGATAATGATTTATCAGATGAGGCTTGGTTGTGTTCAGTTCATGTTTGTGCAGAGAGCCAATACAAGGTTTCTGCATCGTATGTTGTCCTACATATGCCTGCAAAATAGGACCAGAAAAGTATGTCAATTTTGTCTAATACCTGCAATTAGCTCACCATGTGAGCAAAATTCACTTGTAGATAAGCAACAGAAAAGAATGAAATCCTGTGGAACAGGGATACTGGTTTTGCTAATGGGATGACAGTATATGTGCTATGTATAGCACACAAGTATTCTACAAGCATGTTCAAATAGAACAGGTTGATTTTTCTAGCTCTTTATTTGGGGAAATCCCTGCTCAGGTTGGGGTTTGTTTTTCTTTAATGTGTAAAGTGTATTTGTTTGATTTAGTCATCTTCAGGAAGAAGTATGAATAACCTAACGGTAGCCGTGTTCAGTTATTTTCAGTATGAGTCCTAATAAAGCAATTTCTTATGGTAATAGGCTTACAAAGGCTACGTGATATTTTTGTTCAGCCCCATATTTTGTCTTTCCTGCCTGTGAGTAGAATAAATTTCATGCAAAGATGAACAGGATAACTTTGCCGGGTGGATTTTTCTCCCATCAAATACAAAAACCTTAAAAGAACAGGTACTGAAACCCCAAGCTTTGCTTTTAATCCCCTCCTGTGGGTTTCATACACTGTATTGTGACTTCAGAGGGCTTGGTCTAAGAAAGATATATGGCACTAAAGTTAATCCCTGCTGCCAGACCTTCCTTGCAGACTCTCATTGGCTACTTTGTCTGGGTTTCTTAAAGAAGAACCTTCTGAAGTAGTGCATTTCACATTGTTATTTGTGCTTGATCTGGACCTGTTCCTGCAGACTGGATTGCCACAGAATGAAACTATAGTGCAGCCTCACTGCTATCAGTGATTTAGGATAAGTGTAGCCTTTTGGGCAAAGGTTGGATTCTCATGAGGAGCTTCTGCATGTGAGTGAGACATATGCTCTTATATGTGCTGTACAGAAGTCACAGGCTTGAACAGTCCCATGGCCCATGTCTGCATAGCCCTATTCTCCTATCTGTCTGACAGAGAGGAAAGAAAGAGGTAGGAGAAAGAGAGGAATGCCATAGAAACAGCATAACTGCAGTCCTTCAGCTTTTCCCCATCAGAAACCCCTTGAAGCCCTGTACAACACTGGTCAAGAACAGCAGCAAATCCAGAAATTGCAGTAATATACCTCAAATCAAACCAGTTTACTTATTGTTTTCAACTAATTGGCAGCTTTTGAACATCCTATGATTTATACTGAGAAAACCCTGTAATTAAAAGGGATGGTGAATAAGGAGCAAGTCAGTGGTGAGATTGGCACATTATGCTTCCATATCAATGGAATAAAGCTAGTGGAATAGCCCTATCTTTCCCTGATTTGTTTGGCAGAAAAGCCTGACTCTCTTCACGGAGACTCAGACAGTTCCTCCCATAAAGATCAGAGCTGCAAATGGCTCAAATACCACATCTTCCTGCCTTTCATCACTCCTTGCCATGTTATTCTATCATATACCTTTATCTTCATCATGCATTCTGCAGAGACACCTAGGTAAAAACGTGCTTATTTAGGTGTTACTATATCTATAGTAATCTTAGATTTACCATAGATATAGTAAACTGTATCTATAGAGTTGTAGTCAAGCCCAGTATTGCGTGCATATGCATTGTAAAGTATTGATGTATTGGTATTTTATTGTCTGTATTTTAGTGTGGGGTTCTTCTTCCCCCCCCCCCCCCCCTTTTTTTTTTTTAATCTCCAGAATGCACCAGTCTTGGTCCAGTTTTGCCAGTTATTCTACACATACACAGCAGGAAACAATTGCTGTCCCAAACAGATTATATTCTGAAAAGCCAAGGCAGACAAAGAAAGTATTATCATCATTTTGTAAACAAGGAACCAAGGCACAGAGAGATTAAGTGATTTACCCAAGGTCACCCAGAACATCCGGTCAAAGCCAAGAACTGAACCCACGTCTCCTGAGTCTCAATCAAGTGATTTAACTATGTGATCAAAGACTTATTGTGTATACCTGGTATCCCTCCCCTAAGACATGGTAACAAAACTTTTTTCAGGTTAGGATCAATGCCACATATGGTGCAGTAAATCTTGTATATGGCATATCTGTGCTGACAGGGTGTACCCACTTATTTCACTAAGGTCTTCTCAGGAAAGAATTTCCCTTATTATTCTTCTATTGACAATAATAAATTATCATCCTTCTCTGGATAACCCACTGAAGGAGAGAACGTGTGTGCATGGTACATCAGAAGTATACATAGAAAACTGGTCTTCTGCCAGGCCAAACTCAGTCATTTTATGGATTGTTTGAAATCCTCCCATGCTTAATGAAACGGGGACATTCCCAGAGCTATATGGACTTCATTTTGCAGTTTCAGCTGGGAGTTGCAAAACAAGATAAAGGATCTGCATTTCTTACATGTATCTGCCAGAAGAATGTAGCAGAAATGGTCAGTATAAAGGCATCATTCATTATAAGCTCAGAGTAGTCTTTTATTTGGAGTCTTTATTACCCACTCCCTGGGTTCATTATATCATTCCTGGGATGAAATGCTCCTCTGTGCCAAGAGCTTCTCTTGGGCCCTAGATCCTACTTAGTCCTTTCAATTTTAAGTGTAGTTTGGCTGAAAAGTGACTGTACAAAATGGTACCCATTAGTCCCAACAGCAGGACAGCCATGAAGGGGGGAGCTGAATTCTGCCCTTCATGTGCCCAGCTTGAGCTCTGCCACTTCTGCCCAGTCATTCTCCAAGTTAAACAGCTGCAAGTTGGTTTCAGAGTAAGCACATGGTCTATGTACATTTTTACTTTTAATGCCATGAAACACGAGAAGAAAAGCCACTGTGAACACAAGATCCTGGGTTGAATTTTTGGGCTGACATTTCTTGCAGAAGGAGCTCAATGAGTGCAGAAACCACAGAGAAATTATAAGGTGGAGCCTTATGATGTCATGTTTCTGCCTCTGTGGTATATCAGTAACGTTAAGAGAGCAAAGATGAACTTCCAAATCTCTCCCCAGTGTTTCTTAGATGTTCTGTGATATCACAAGCTTCCCTGTGAGGTGCAAGAGCTCATAATGTATTTTCTTGGGTGAGGTTATTTCTGTCATTATGTGCCTCAGCATAACACAAGATCAGTAAAGAAGATTGAACAGCAGGGATCTCAATGGTGAAAATATAATGATCCAAAAGTCTGGAACTTGTTGCATTTTCCCAACATAAAAAGGATGTGGACCTGCTGGAGCAAGTCCAGAGGAGGGCCATGAAGATGATCAGAGGGCTGGGGCACCTATCCTATGGAGACAGGCTGAGAGAGTTGGGCTTGTTCACGCCTGGAGAAGAGAAGGCTCAGGGGAGATCTTAGAGCAACTTCCAATGCCTAAAGGGGCTGACAAGAAATCTGGAGAGGGGCTTTTCACAAGGGCATGTAAGGATAGGACAAAGGCTTTAAACTGATGGGGGGCAGGTTTAGATTAGATATTAGGAAGAAGTTCTCCCCTGTGAGGGTGGTGAGGCGTTGGCACAGGTTGCCCAGAGAAGCTGTGGCTGCCCCATCCCTGGCAGTGTCCAAGGCCAGGCTGGACGGGGCTTTGAGCAACCTGGTCAAGTAGAAGGTGTCCCTGCCCATGGCAGGGGATTGGAACTAGATGATCTTTAAAGTCCCTTCCGACCCAAACCATTCTATGATTCTGTGAATATACTTGTAGTATAGTAATCCTGACATGTTTGACTGCATCAGAGGAAAGAGAACTGATTTGTTTTCTATAGAAGAAAAAAATTGGCTTTTGCTTAGACATACTGATTTCTTGAGCAGGAATAGGATATTCATAGATACCATAACTCATGCTTACTTTTGCCAAAGAGCATAATTATCTTTGGTATTTTGGATGACATTTCTAGTAGGATTAGAACACCACACACCAATTCCTTCAAAAATTACTGATCTGTTGGTATTGCAGTTTTACTTACTTCTTTAGATGTTCAAAAAGGATTTTCATTGTCTCATAGTTTGGTCGAGGGAGCTTTTTTACCAGGGTCCTTATTGATTTGATGCGAGTGGCATTGTCCTGGATTTCTAAGGGAGAGGAAAGAAAAAATAACAACCTGAGTGTGATGTTGGGATATTACTTTGCCTAGTACTGTATGTGGTACCTTAACATGAAAAGCCATCATTAATATATGGTTAATACCAAAATATGTCATACTTTCTGTTGCCTTAATAAAGAGCAAGAGTAATTTGCAAATATTAGAAATTCTCTCTTAATTTTAAGGAAGCATTTTATGATTCACAGAAATATATTCTTATGCTTTTCATTTATTTTATTAGACTATTAGACCATCATCTTAAGATAAAATACCTCCAAGCAGTAAGGGACACACATGTTAATTGGAATTCCACATTGGAGTTAACGTTTGTCCAATGATACAGCTTCTGTGATGGATGCACTACCCAAGTAGTTCTTGTTGTCCTTTTTTTCTCAACAATCATAATTAAATTAGCTATATTTATGAATCTCTATCCTTAACATTAAACTCCATCAAGTTTGGAAATACAAAATTGTTTGCTATTCTTTTAAGTTGTGCTTTTTGGTGATCTATGATTTTTAGAAGTTATTCCACCGTAACTATTTTCTAATACTTGTAGTATCTCACAATGTCTGCAGGAAAAAAATTGTATTTCAAACTTGTGATTAGTAATAAAGAATGTGGTATTAAAGACTTTAATCTCTCTTTTGAGGTGATAAGAACCTTGCTATCCTTTTTGTTAAGATATATCTTCACGGTTTAGTATGATACATAGTTTTGTGGAAAAGGTTTGAGTGATATTTGTATAAGATGTTGCAACTAAAGTCATGTGCAAGTGTGCTTTTGTTTAGGAACAAATTAGATAAGGTGCCAGTAGGTCTGATGTAGCGAAAACATCTTGCGTGTTACATGCCCCAGATAACCTGAGAATACTTTTTTGATCTTATCATCTATGATTTAATTATCACCTATCATTCTTCGTATATGTTCCTTTTTAATATTCATATTACCCTTGCACCCAGAGATCTCAATCAGGATTGATTCCCAGTTGCAGTAGGTGCTGCATAAGCATACATGGTGATAAGTGCCTTGATTTGAAGAATTCTCCCCAAAAAAAATTTCAAGCAAAAATTCCCTGAAATAGAATTAAACTTAAAAATTATAATTACTAATATAATACTTCCTCCTCAGCACGTATTCCTAATTCCTGTTGAGATTAATGTCACAAACAGGGATATATATGTATATATCCTTTTCTTTTTATAGTATAAAAAATTGTATAGATATGAGAGACAAGATCTCAAAGTAGTCAGTGCATAGATATTACTTTCCAGTAAAAAATCTTCCAAAATTTCATATGGATTTATCCTATAGGAATTCATGCAATTTACAACAGTGATAATGAAATTAAACACAAACGAATCATAAAATGGTTTGGGTTGGAAGGGACTTTAAAGATCATCTAGTTCCAATCCCCTGCCATGGGCAGGGACACCTTCTACTTGACCAGGTTGCTCAAAGCCCCATCCAGCCTGGCCTTGGACACTGCCAGGGATGGGGCAGCCACAGCTTCTCTGGGCAAACTGTACAGGGGAGAACTTCTTCCTAATATCTAATCTAAACCTGCCCCCCATCAGTTTAAAGCCTTTGTCCTATCCCTACATGCCCTTGTGAAAAGCCCCTCTCCAGATTTCTTGTCAGCCCCTTTAGGCATTGGAAGTTGCTCTAAGATCTCCCCTGAGCCTTCTCTTCTCCAGGCGTGAACAAGCCCAACTCTCTCAGCCTGTCTCCATAGGATAGGTGCCCCAGCCCTCTGATCATCTTCATGGCCCTCCTCTGGACTTGCTCCAGCAGGTCCACATTCTTCTTATAAATACACTTTCTGTGTATTTTTTTCTTGTTCTGATTTGACCAGTACAGAACTTTAACTTCTGTACAGTAGAAACTCCCCCAGTCTTGCAACTCAGTCATCCACTGATGTTTTCTGCCACAAGCTATCAGTTCTGTTCATTTTAGTTCTATGGATGATCTTCTCCAGTGGAAATATGACTGAAGTTACAAACGAAAGTTATATTAAATTTGCTGAAGTGAATTTATTGTAGGAAGGGGATACAAATTCTGTATTTGTGCTACTTGGTGTGCATACATAGAATCATAGAATCTTTTAGGTTGGAAAAGACCTTTAAGCTCATCAAGTCTAACTGTTAACCTGGTACTGCCAAGTCCATCAGTAAACCATGTTCCCAAGTGCCACATCTACATGTCTTTTAAATACCTCCAAGGATGGTACCACTTCCCTGGTTAGCCTATTTGGATGCTTGATGACACTTTCAGTGAAGGAATTTTTCCTAATATCCAATCTAAACCTCCCCTGGCAGAACTTGAGGGTCTCTCCTCTTGTCCTATCGCTTGTTACTTGGAGAAGAGACTGATCCCCACTTTGCTACAACCTCCTTTCAGGTAGTTGTAGAGAGATAGCGACAAGGTCTCTCTTGAGCCTCCTTTTCTCCAGGCTAAACAATCCCAGTTCTCTCAGCTGTTTCTCAAAAGACTTGTGCTCTAGACCCTCCACCAGTTTCATTGCCCTATGCAACACTAAGACAGGTTATGATCTTACTAGATAAGTTATATTTACATTGGGACTACGCCAGCTATACTGCAGCTTCTCAAATAAAGTTTCTCATGTAGCTCTATTTTTAATTCTATTTTCTCCTGAGAATTCAATGGACTTGAGCAGAACTGCAACACTGAGGTAGGGAGAGACTCAATGGAAGAAAAGACTTCTGCAATATTTGTCCATTGCAGAATTTTTGCAAGGAAACATACAGTAAAACTTTATTGTGCTCTCTTGAAGGAAGTGTTTCTGTGTGTTGATTAACACAGATACCAGCTTGGTAACCAAGGCTGCAATTCCTTATAAGACGTATTTGTAAAGGAAGAAAACTAAAAAGAGAAGTATTAATTTACAAAGAAATTATTTATTAAGAGAATGGCAAGGGTAGAAAGCTTTGATTTAGAACTTAGTATTCCAAAGTAATCAGTACTAGTGTACTAGAGATATTTGTGTAGGCACTAAAGCACAAGATCTGTAGAAATTTTGCATAAAATTGTTTTGTGATTCAGTTTATTTGTTAGTTTTAGTCTATTGTAAAAGAATTAAAAACCAGGCAACACGTGGTAACTTTAGTCAGCATTTCTGAACACGGAATGATAAACACCTCTGCCTGGCTCTGGCATTTATCAGTACTGAGATATTATTACCACATAGAGTCACAGCATGGTTACTGTTATCATCAAAAAAAAAAAAAAAGAGCCAGCTAATCTTAATGGTTTGTAAAGCCGTTACCTGCACTGGTCTGACATTTATCATGATCATTTTACCACATGAGTCCTACATTGCAAAGGTATTTTATCTGGAAGGGACATCACTATGAATTATTATTTGCAGCTAGGTAGAAAATTGTATGTTGTAGATACCTTTTCTTATTATAAATCACAGTCACATTTCACCGTTTCCCACACAAAGCTGCTGAGCCCAGGCTTTTTGCCATAACACTTAGTCTCACTCTCTTTTATAGTTCTATGAAAATATTGGGTAGTCTTTCATAAAATTGGTTGATATTGGTGTTTTTTTTAAATGCTATGTACATGCTTGATTTTTTTCTAGTATAAAAGAATTTGATTTTACACTTGAAAAGCTGAAGAGCATAAACTGTTCATATTTTTTTTATTAAAGCTTACTCTTTCTTCAGTTTTTGTGGCTGGGCTTGTCTTTACTCTTGACCTTGTTGATGGAATATTTAACAGATCAGATGCACGATCTTATGTTTCATTTGCAATACCTATGTATTTGCTTTATTTCTGTAAAGCTTTGAGATCCACTTCTCTAGAAAATTTTCCTTTTCAGATTCCTAAGTAGAAAGATTTTTTAATTTAAAATCTGGGATTTTCTCTTTACCATGATCAAATGGAGGAAGGAAATAATCAAACATGGTTTTGTATAAATAGCTGTGGAGAAGGTATCCCCTTCCTTGCGCTGTAGCTAGCTAGCAGTACAGGGTGCAAAAGAAGGAAAACACACTGAACAGATGTTAAATTCTCCATCTAAGTCTAGAAAACAAAGCAGACTAGTTTTCAAAAAATGAAACAATATTATTTTTCATTATGCTTCTTTTTTTATTGTGAAAATTGGTGAAAATCAGGGGAAAAAGATTCCCATTTTGTAAAATTAGACTCTTCTCCCTGTGAAGATTTCAGAAGGAAAAGAGTCATCATAATCACATATATGAAATAAAGAACGAGAGGATGGTTAATCCTTTTTGCATTTTGGGGAAAAGATATGGGAGATATAGGTGATAATTTTAGCAGATCAGGATACTCAAGTGAATCACAGATGGTTTTCTGTGTAATATTTTCATAGAACATATTTAGAATTTGGGTTACTGTCTTTAAAAGTAGGGCTGGCTCCCATAATGGAGCAAAACTTTAGAGATGCTCTCTTGTTTATATTTAAATGAAGAATGCATTGAAAAAAACCTGCTTCATATTATAGAAGCTCTTTTGTAAGTGAGCTTTGGGTAAACATTTGAGCACAGAAGAAAACATGATGTGTCTGTAATGTTAACAGTGGCTGGGTAAAAATGAATGAAGAAAGAAACCTTTAGCACTCGTGGCCATAAAGAATACTTAAGCAAATCCCACTGAATCTTTCTTTTAATCATTAATTTTAAATGGACATAGATGTTTACAACAAGCCACTTTGTTTCAGAACAGGAAGTCCAGGGTTTATCTCCAATAACTCACATTTGCTAGGAAGGGATGTATGTCTCTAACCTGACATGCATTCATTATTTTGTAAGGTACTGGAGTCTGACCCATGACCCTCCTCAGACCTGCTGCATTATTCATGCCTGACTTACTTTGTATAGTTTTACTATAGTACCCATTTCCCTTTGCCAGGCATTTCAGTGGCTTGTACATGTTTAATGTTAAATGGCATTTATGGCTTACATTAATGCTTAATTTTATCACACACGAGCCATGGTTTCTTTTTATGATTTTGAGCCTCAAAGCTGAAACGCTGAAAAAAACCTCAGTGATTTATGATTCTGCATAAAATACCAGACTATTGATCTGCCACCTAATCTATGTTTTGTTGTTGTTTTTTAGGTATGGTTTTCTCCAATTTTCTTGCATGGCTTTTCTCACCTTGTTTTGGGGATTTTTTGGATAAGATTTCTGCGGTTGTTAAAATGTCACACACTGTTGCTACAGTAAAATCTGTCTGCCAAGAGTTTTTCCAACAATTTGCAACTGATTCAGCTGCTGAGGGAAAGACAGGTCTTGTCTGGGGCTTTTTTGGTTTATTTATTTCATTTTTATTTTTTTTTTAAATCGGAACTGAGTGGTTTAGGTGGATTTTCGAGTGCTAATGAAATTGTGAGACTTATGGCGCTAGCTACAGCCAGCCGTAGTGTGGGCAGACGCTCTGTGAGCTTCCCCACTGTGCTGCTGTGCAAGCATCCCCGCTGTTATGTTTGCTATAGTTTTAATGTCTGTGAAAAAATCCTGATTCAACTAAATTATGTTCTGCCCTCTTGTTTGTATAAATAAACACCCAACTTAGCCAATTCATCTTGCTCTTGCCCATTTTAGAAGATTGCCCTGTCACACAATGCTTAACCCCAGTCCTTGATAGCTTTGGTGTTATCAGGGAATGAAAATGTGCTTAAAAGAGAGTGCTCTGCTGACATATTTTTTTTTTTCAGAGATGTCAACTGCCCAAACCTCTGCTTTAATTTGGTAAGTCTTTATATTCTGGAAGTCATGCTGGCTGAAATACACAGATTTTTATGTATAAATATATAGATAAGAGTTTGTATCACTTTTGATATCAGAATATCTTAATGTTACTGTATGAAAAGTAAAAGTCCCAATTTTAATCACTTGCAGTACACTGTGGCAATTGTCTCATGCAGATACACTGTAAAATATTTTCTTGTTTTTTAAAAAAACCTATAAGTGTTCAAACTAACTAATGTTTGCTATAAGGAAAATGACCAATTTGAATTGATTTTACTTTTTATTCATGCCTCAGAAATAGATGTTACAAAAGAAAATGAGAATTGTATGGAATCTCTCTATATGGGAAACTGATAAATTCATCCTATGTGATATGAAGTGGAGTTTGCAATGAATATTCATACAACTTTTGTGATTCATTAGTAAGACCCAAGACAATGAGTTCACAACTCAGTCCCATTTAACAAAAATATATGTAGAATTAATGGGAAAAAACAGCACTTACAAAAGTTAAACTTTAATGTATCAAACTCCAGGTGCCGGAGTTTGAGGGAAATAACCAATAATAGTCATTTTTTACATATTTGATGGGACTGATTATGCAATGTGCAACTCTAAATGGCTTATAGCACATTGTAGCATGGTTCCATCCCATTGGCTACAGTAGGGTGCAGGCAGATGGATGACAGTGACAAGGAGAGAAGTGCTTTTGCTTAGCCGTGCGTTAAGATGCCATCCAGAAGCTCTGTGCACTGCAGACACTTCATTAGGATGCCAGGATAATGGTAAACTACCACTCAGAGTGACACCCCATTTCCTGCTTACTGAGCTCTCCAACCTCGGCAGATGTCAACAATCTCACAGTGCTACAGAGCAGACCTAACTTTCCAGGCACTTTGACTCCAATTTTTTTCCCTTAACAGTGCCATACATTACATGCAGTATGTAACAGCAAGTACCAAACAGAAAACAAAATTTGCTGCCCTAATTATAACAAAGCAGCATCTGACTTAGGTACTGCATGCCCAGCGTACATACAACTGGTTAGGCAGCATAAAAAAGGAATGATCTGTGTCAGATGATTTTGGGGGTTAATTAGAATTAGGACTTTGTAGCCAGCGGATAGGCTGATCCCAACTGAAATGACTGTGCTTCACTGATAACTTCTACCAAGCATTGGAAAAATATGCTGAGCTCTTTCCTGGTATTTCGTACGCTGTTATAGCCTTGTGTGGGGTTTTTTGCACAGAAAGACCAGACTTGAGCATCTGCATGGTGTGATATTTTTCTCTGCAAATGCACAACTCAGACCTGTAATGCACTTCCCCAGCAGCAGTTAAAGCCAGCAGAGAGACTGTGCTACCTGCACTCCTTTTCAGAGTAACACAAATAGTTGCTCACACTTTCAAAAATTGACTTCAGTTACAGAAACAGTATCCATAAGCTGCACCTACTGGTGTGTGATTATGTATGGCTTTCAAATTGGTAGTCCTGTTTATATACAGGGTTTTTTTCCCCACTTTTTTTGGCCAAAGGGGTGACTTAGTAGTAGTGCTCTGCCCTCTCACAGTGATGGCCTATTTATACTTATTTTTGTTGCGTGAAGTGGTGGAAGCATGGCAAGACATCAATGCCAGCTCCTGAAATCTCTGCTTTCCTCTTCTTCACAGGCTCCTCTTACCCCAGTTGCCTGTGCTGAGTATGGGCTCCCATTACCATGTTCTCCAAACTGCCATGTTGGTTGAGGACCAGGGGACAGACAGTGATTTGAGACAGAGAAAACCTGTGGCAATTTCACCTTACATGAAAATTAGGATGCTGAGTAGGAACCGTCCCAGAACAATTACAAAGTCAGGGCCATATCCTGTCACATCTATTTAGATCTTGTCTGTTTTCCCAGGGAAAATTCCCACCAAAGGTCTTAAGTGCACTCTGACTTTGCTCACTGAGAATGGTGCCCTTGGCATTGCTGTCGAAAAGTGGGATTGGACCCCTTGTCAGTGCTCCAGGAGAGATCCTGGGAAGAGCGAAAACTGGAGATATGTTTCAGGTGGTTGAGCTGCAAATTTATATGCTTAAAAAGAGACTTTTAAAAGATGCTGAAAATATTTTTTTTTGCATATTTATTTTGCTATTTTTGCTCTGTTCTGCCTAACCTTTAGTATATTAAACTCCAGCAAAAGAAAGAAGCAAAGAAGTTCATTTCTCAGATGACCCATGTGAAGGGGTTAAAAGGATTTAATATTTTTAGTAATCAAAGAGAAGCACACATTCTACTCTTCCGTTTTTTTTTTTTCCTCTTTTTCCCTTTTAACATGTAGAAAAAAAAGTAAACAGCATCTCCCCAAGGGAGATTTAGATTTGAAGACTGTTCATTATATCATTTGAATAAGACTAGACCTGGCCTTTTGACTTTGAACCACTACCAAATTTCAGGCTGTGAGGAAATTGTTCTACATTTCCTGACAAATTGAGTTAAGCAGACATTAAGTGGGCTTTAAGAAAACAAATGGCCATCTTTATCACAGGTGGACACTGATGGCTTAATGGGGCCTGGGCTGATTGTATCACTTCTAATGGCTTGACGGGAAGCATTAGGGTTTTTGCATAAAGAACTGGCATTGCGAACCCTGCTAACACAGACCTGTCAAGCGTTCTGTATCCCTTTGTGCATGGAAGCAGATGTTTGTATGTATACTATGAACTGGCATTAGAGCAAGCGACAGATGCCTGTATGAATGCCAGGTTTGTGAATTTTTACAGCAGGAGCATGTTCTGAGGAAGTGCAGCCCTGCCCTCTATCATAGGTAATTCCCAGTGGAACTTGCTAAATCCCAGCTATGTTTTCATTATTTGGTTTTCCTAGCAACTGGATGAATGTGTCTGTCCTGAAAATGTGAGAGATGAGAACACTACCAAATTCTTGCAAATTTGCAGGAGCGAGGCTGGTTTGAAATTATTTTCTGCAATTTCCTTTTGCACCATGTAATTTAAACCAACCTTTCTCAGAGGGGAAAGTGGTATTATAGCTATATAATTAAAACTTGCATTAATGCTAGCCAGTGAGCCATTTTCCCCCCTCATCCCTGTTCCTCCCCCACCCTCTCCCAGCAAAAAAAGAAATGTTGAATTCGATACACGGCACTTCTCTGCCTTCCACATTCACAACTTATACTACAGTTGTCTGTCAACAATACGAACAGGTAGCTTGCAGTCCATTAAACAAACACAGTGCCCCCCTCACTTTTATTTGACATTTTATTTGGCTGTGACAAATGAGCAGCAGTTGGATTATAACATAATTTGTCTTGTCTTTATTACCAGCACAAAGGACACCATTCATTAATTATTCTGCCGTTGCAGCTTAACACTAACTGGAAAGGTCTCTCTTCGGACAGATGGCGGGGACGATGTTATTTATATCAATCAGCCAAAATCCTCAACAAGGATTACTGTTCCTGAGACTACAATGATTTATTTCTTTTTACCTCACCCTCCCTCAACCCCCTTCTGCTTTCAGAGATTTCTCTATAAAAATGAAATTTGATGGGAATCTTAAAGCAAAGCCATATTTAACCTGTTTGCTTGCAAAACAACATGCATGCTACATCAGTTTAACTATACAGTATTAGATACATATTTTGAATCCTTTCAGATTTTTTTCTTTTTTTTTCTTTTTTTTTTGATCTTCAGCTCCACAGAAAAGATTAACTGAGGGTCCTGGAGCAGCAAGTTCAGCAAAAGTTTGTCTTTTCTCTAACACCATACTGCTGTTGTCCCCAGAGACCACCAGGATCAGGAAATAGTGCCAGCTGTCAGGATTTCTCGCTCTGATAAGATGAGATGACCCACCTTATTACAAAGAGACCAGCAGTAGAGCCTTCTGTGAGATGAACTCGGATGTTTATTAAAACTCCAGGCTAAACTGAGGGTCAAATCGTACAGGAGACAGATGCTCATCAATTCCTACTGGATGCAAGTCTTTATTCAGTATCAAGGGGTGGAGGGATTTTACCTAACTTGTTCTGCCGTGTTAACAATCCTGCCCAACGCATGATCAAACAGTAATCATTTCTTCCATTGTAATCCAGATCTAAAAATCACTTACAAGGTCTCAGAAATGCTGCCCTTTCTTGTGCACGTTCTCTTTTCAGAAGTGATCTGCATGCATTTTTATATCGCATCAGGACTGACACATTTAAAGTTTTATCCAAGTTGCACATACTGTTAATGAAGACTAAAATGCAGAAACTTTCATTGTCTGAAAAAATTATTGGTATAACCTTGCTATCCTGATTAGTTTGCAAATATTAAAAGTCCCATCAAGACAAATATCAGCAACATGCAAATACCCTTGCAGGTTGTGATTAAGATTTTAAATGTATCCTTTTGCTTTTAGTTAATGAAAAACAAAGTCTTGGAGGATCTAAGTTGTAATTTATTAAACATGAAAGGCTCCTTGATGAAATATAGAAATGAGATATATTTTGCATTTCAAAGATTTAAGCTGACAACTTACTTGCATGCAAATAAGAGCAAGATTTGTAAAAATATTTGAAAAGAAATTATTCCTGAATGTACTTATTACAATAATGTGGCATGTAGATAAGAGAAACACACAGCATTAAAAGACATTCATTTCTCCAAAGTCTTAAAATTAGCTTCTTTCTGCCATTGTGTATTAATGTTCTTCTTCAGGAATGCAGCATATTAAAGAACTGAACAGAATTAGTAATAAATTTGTTAATTACAAATTTAAGCAACACAACTGTGTTGTTTTCCCAATATGTTTTTTTTTTTCAAAAGCAGAATTGCTAATGCATTTTAATCATTTATGTATAAACATTTGAAGATAAAATATTCTGAAGTTTATCAATTTCAAGAGCTGTTTATTTGCTGGCAAAATAGGGCATGTTATACAACATATATCTTATCATTTTTGCTCATCAAATCCCCATTTGCTGAATGCAAATTTCTCTGGTCTAAGTGCTCTTGCACCTCAATTTAAATGAATAATAGGATAGACTCTATTAAAATCAGTTTAAGGTTGCCATGGGTGACATATCAGTAGGGTTAAAATGAGAAAAAAGGTCACAGAGGCAGTCCTTACAACCTGGGTTTTGTTTTTTCTTATTATTATAATAATGAAGCATATGTAAGTATCTATATAGTTTTAAACAACAACATATTGAAATTGTAGATAATACTTAGTTTGTGGGTCTTTTTTTTCCTCTTTTTTTTTTTTCTAGAAAACTTAGTCCGCACCAAATAAATGTTCAATTATAATGTCACCAATAAATTTGGGAATATATTCAGTTGCACTGAAAATTAGAGAATAAACCTCAATGCAATAATGTTACAGATTCACAGATTGTGGATTTGTAGAAATAAGAGAGAACTCAGAAATACTTTACTTTTGCTGCAGCAAATTCTTCATTTCAAGGAACCAGCAAGGTACTGTAATCATATTAACAAAGCAGCCAGAAACTACGACCAAACACCTCATTTAAGAAGAATTCTGAGTCTTCAGTTAACATGATTTATGGGATTGTGCATGCAGTTATCTGATAAGTATTGAAAATACTATCACTTCACACTGAAGGTTTCCTTGACCTATCTTTTTGTGTGTGTGTCATAGTCTTATCCTGTTTAAAGCTTAAAAAATACTGCTTCTGACCATTCTAAAGACTTAAAGAATAAAGTAAAATCACAACTTTCCTGAGGTTTTTTTTTCTATCCTTTAAAAGTCAGATCTATTTATTTTAGTAGTCCCCTTATCCCTCACATTTTTATACTATGAATGATTTTCATTTGGATTTCACAGACTCAGATTTTTGATTCAAGAAAGAGTGGAGTTTTTTTTTTAACCTACAATAAGAAGAAAAGCCTCCTTATTTGCTAAGGTTACAGTGCTAGTTTAATTTTCATAGGAGCAGCGGAATATTTTGAAGTGAGTAACATTTACCAAGTCATTAGTTTTATGCAAACTAGGAAAGAAGATGAAAGAAAAAAATTATCAATTATTTATAGATTGTTAAAATGTATCGTCGTGCAGTACTACTGTATAGAAATGACAATTAGCCAAACTTACCTTCTATAATTAATAATGCATATATTATGCTCTTTGGGCAACTAATCACCAGTTCTACAAATTTTTTTGACACTGCTAAAGATACCTAGCAAATGCACGGGTTAAAATAGGGAAAACAGAACAATGTTCTCCCGTTAAGGAATGGCCAGCTTGAACAGGCTTTCAGCTACAGTTAAACTCTTGCTGCCCTTCCAGTTGAGAAAATGGTGGTCTACCAAAACACTTGACAATCTGATTGGCACATGTGAAATTTAAATTCAAAGGCTCCTAACGGAAAAGGTCTCCCAAACTGGCGGTTTGACTGATAAACTGAAAGCAACCCACCGCATTTATCACCCTCTGCCTCGACTCGAAACTTCTGAAGACGGTAACAGCAGTGCTCCTTATGTCCAAGCTACTGGCCAGGCAGGCGCAGATCAGCAGGCCACACTGTGCAACCTGTTTCTTTGGCGGTACACATTTGGAAACGGCAGATATAGCTCACGGGGGGCAGCCGCTCCATTCGCACCTATCAAAACAACAGGCAAGGCTGCCACGCTTTCAACTAGAGGAGCAGAGCGGGTGAGAGGCAGCACCACCGTGGGTGTGAAGGGATGCCACGCTGCATCCCGACAAGATGGGGTGAAGGTAGTCCAGTGTTTGTGGCCAGGTGGCTTCTTTAGTCCAACCTATTTTTCTCCTTTGTGTCTTAAGAAAGGATTCTTAAGCATCATTTTCCCCTTGAAACTGTTTTTCTTTTTTTTTTTTTTTTTTAGTCTTTATTTTCCCCTTCGGAAATTTGGTCTTATGATATGGCTAGTAGTGTTAGGTATCTCATTGAAATGCCATTTATTGCCATCCTCTTTTTTGTGGGCTCCTAAGAGCATCTTTATGATAGATGTGGTGGAATTCAGTCACCTAAATGCTGGCAGCTAACCACATCAAGAGATACCCTGTTGTATCTGTGTTATCCTCCAGCTGCGGCAAGACCTAAGGAAATTCTGGGACGCATCATGCAGTGTCTCTGGTCCTCTAAGGCATATTAAATGTCATTAGATGCATGGTATTTTAGTAAATATATTTACCTGGTGTAGCTGAGCACTTATTTATCTTATTTATTCAGAGGTTGTATCTGCAGGTTTGCATTATAGCTCATTAGCTCTTGCTGTCAGAGGTGAGTCATGCTCAATCCCTGACACTGTGTTCCACTACCAAAGGGTTGGGTAAGAGACATGAGGAATTTGGTTGCACATAGGGAACGTTGTCCCACCACATCTCAACAAAAACTCCTTATGGAAATATTTTGATCTATAACTACAGATCTTTTGATATATAGGGTACAGCTGCTACCATGGCTGGTGGCTTGTCTTGGATATGAACCAGCTCCATGCTGAAAACACCAGGTAAATAATCATTTTATGTTGACTTAGCTTTGTTCCACTGATTTTACTGCACTATTTTCAATGGAAGATCCCCTTTGCAAAACTGAAGGTTTCCTACATTATGTTAAGCCTTGGTAAGGGTTTGTTAAAAGCTTTGATCACTGGCTACCTTTTAATACATAGAATACTGAAAAGCCCTCCATAATCACAGGTGCCAGTACAGAATTATTATTATTTTTTTGTTATAAGCATACTATCTGTAATAACTTACGGCCATTTTTGAATTCATAAATATCAAGGCTTTGCCAAATATTTTAACTATCCCTCCATAGCAAATTGTCTTTAAATACTGGCAGTTTTTTTCTTTTTAACATTTACTTATGGACCAGGAACACTTGCAGTCTATTGCCCCTGGCCTTCTGTGAGAATGTTAGTTAGCAATGCTCATAAAAACTCAATTCATCAATGTGAACATAATTTGCTATGAACAGAAAGCTCACAAAAGGGTGAATTTGTCAGATAGACAGGTGGCCTGAGATCTCTCCCTGATACTGAACGATATGAATAATAGATTCTGGTAAATGTATGCCAAGACTTGAGCTGTAAACACAGCTGCCTCCATTCCCTTCCAGAATAACAGCTTCGAGAACGAAAGCACAGGAACCACAGTTCCACCTGAGGACTAAGCCTGTGCACGTACACACACACACAAACACACACAAACGCACACAAACGCAATGTACTTGCAGGCTTAGAAAGAAAACAAGACCCAGAAAAAGGACATAGCTGTTTCCAGCTTCTTTTGCAGACCCTTGCAATGAATGAATTTTAACATGTGTGGAGAGCAGAAGGAGAGAATAATAGAAAACGTTTAAAATATATTTTAAAATACATTCAGTCATAGAAATAAATCTTTCTGTGATCCAAAGGAAAAAACCTCAAACCCTCAGCTGGCTTTTGCAGGTAAAGAACCCAGACACAAGACCAAAAAAAACCTAAAAATCATAGTGTCACAGCTGAACATGAAAATAAAATTATAAAGCTTTTTTGCTTTGATACTACTCCCAAAAATTAGTTAACCGTAATGATCTAAGCTAGACCTGAACAAAGGTTTTTGGTGTGGTTATTTTTCTTGCTGTTACAGGCTATTTATATTTATTTATATTGCATTTGGTTTTAGCTGTTTTTTTTAGCCTTAAATCATTAATTACTGTCCACAGACTAGGTTAGAAAGATATTATATGTGCAAAAATGACTTTCAGGATTTTCTACTGAACAGCTTCTGCTGGATGGTTGCCCAACATAACTTTAGAGTAGGCTGAAGTCTGTTCCAGGCAATCCAAATGACCAACGGTACAAAATGGTCACTGTAATGTTTGGAGACTGGTGGGAAAGACCTAATCCTGGGTCCGGCCTTCTTGGACAGCTTCATATAGGTAGGAGGAAAAGGACCATGGAATAGTGACTTTACATTGCTGAAAAAAACCCAAACAAGTCTTAAAATGGACCCCCACTGGGGCCAGCCACATTCATTTTGAAAGCACATTAACAGTGTAGTACAAATGCTCTGATGCAGTTGACTTTAAAAGGCAGACGTGTAATGTACTGCAGAAGAGAATGACTGGCTGAAGTGCTTGTTTTGGGCTATCAAACATTTCTATTTCTGAAGTTCTAGCTGAGGACTCCGCTCTATTCTTTACATGGTCAGGATTTAATGTATTTCCCCCGTTATAGGTATAAACCAAAGGACTTTTCACATGCTAGAATGCTTTACTTTAGGGATAAGGCAAGCTCCTTACTTGATCCTTCCCTGGCAGTGATATAGCCCAGGAAATGAACTGGGAATTATATCATCTGAAGTTCATACATGTTTGTTAATATTTGTTATTTAGGGACGATGTTTCTCTGTAATGAGTTGGCTAAGGTGAGAGACATGTAGCAATGAACACAGAAGCAACACATTCAAAAGCTCCCAAAATGTGACCGCATATGAGATATTAAAGGCAAAATGGAAGTTCTGAACAAATGAAATCACTGTCAGAATAATAAAAGAGAAATGAGCTATGATCTAATCTGTTTTCTAGCAGTGTCACAGAGGAGCTATAATAAAAGCTATTTGCAAAGTTCAGAATCATTTCCCGTGCAAAGCCATCCACACACACTATATGACTCTGGACAAATGGAGGGGTCTTGGCATTGCCAAAAAATTGTATGTGGATAGTTTACTATCAGTTTTAAGTTTGTGCCCCTAAATTTCTCAGTTGGCTGCAGTTTAAGCTCCCTCCCTCTTTGAGATGGCACATGAACTTGTACACCTGGCTTTATCCCTCTATTTTTGTATATCATCTTCAGCCCTTTCCAATTACAAACTGCAGATATAAAGGACAAACAGAAAAAGAACAAAGTCACATCACAGGATGGTTATCTAAGCTGCTTTTGCACCATGCATGCTATAAATGAGAGCAAAGCAAAAGATGTATTGTGTCATCATTGGAAATGCTTGTTCTGTTCTCCTTGGAACAATGCATGAAGTGCAATACTGTGCAGCTCTGTTTCTGTGGCATTGGCTCTGTAAGCAGAGTGTGAGGAAGAGACATGCAAAAAGGACACAAGAATGGATCAAGTGAGTATATAAATGCCTGTTTCCTCCCTTCACAAGGAATATATGGCAAATGATAAAACAATGATGAAGGTATACCTAGAGTTACGCACAGAGGTAATGAAACAGCTGCTCTGTATACTCCTTTTAAAGCATGTAAAAAGCAACTTAAGACTGTTCAAAATCCTGATAGTTTCCCTGTGTTATTTGTTGCATTTTAAAGCAGATATAGGTTGGACAACTGGAAATAGGACTGAATCAAAGGGAAGAGAACACGGAGCAAAGCTGAGCTGACCTTGCTCTTGGCTGTGGAAAAAAAGTATGAAAAGGTGGAAAACAACATCATCCACTGATATCTACATAAGTGGTATACCATCAACTGAGCTCTATATAGATCTTTCTCATTTCGATTCAGTGTCTTTTATTGTAAGTAGATTGAGGCACAGCAGAGGGAGAAAAATAAAGAGAAAATATGATTTCTGCAGTATGGCATCCACCAATTTAAAACTTGTGGACATCTGTAGTGGAGATTGAAGAGTAGCATGGACCTCATGTGTATCTATAAAGGACCCCTGTCCATCAAAGGGACTGGTGACACAGAGATCTCCTACTCATGCGGAAAGAAATGAACTAATTAACATCAATCGGAAAAGCAGCAATGACAATGAGATGTGGGAGCTCCCTGGCTCCCTAGAGCCTGACAGTATTGCTGGGAGGTTTCCCTCTTAATATTTTGGTATGTGTTTATAAGTTATCACCTGTTTAGGATCGTGTCTATTGGAAGTGCAGTTTGATATGGTCATTCATCATGAAGACCTGGTGATGAGTAGTAATAAATGAACTCCTGAACTTCATAGGGCTGGGCTCTGTCCTCTGTGAGAGAGACTCTTTCAGACCTGCCTGTGTTGCTCAGCAAAAAGCCCTGCAAAAATACACCTAGGATTCATGTACACAACATGCAAGTCTCAAAATGCAAAAGAAGGCAAACCACTTATTTGCACCCAAATCTCTTGGTTGTCATTGCACAAATCTCTCCCTAAAACTCCCAGTTCCAATTGCACCCATCTTCCTTGTCTCACTTTCTTCTTTGCTTGTCAGTCTTTTACTTTCCATCAAATATCTCATGCTCCCAAGTAAAAAAAAAAATATAAAAAATAAAAAATAAAAAATCACAGAGTGAAGGATTTATTCAGTAGCAATAAAGTTATCATCTGGCATATGAGTAAAGTGAAGAATTTTATTCTTTTTGCATTTTACTGGACATGAGAGTTACTATGCAATGTGATAAAATAATTATCCTGCTGCAAAAGCACAACCATGCAGTCAGTATGAGTCACCAGCAAAACCCAAAGAAGACAAACAAATATATGATGCATTGCCTCTATGTGGGAAGGCCTAAAGTGTGGAGAAGACAAATATTGATCTCTCTGTCTGGTGAAAGACAGTATTGCTGTATCAATAGAGATGACTTGCTATGGTGAACTGAAATGTGAGAGCTCATCAGTCATGCCATTGCATGGTGGACTTCAGAGGGTGATTTTGCTAATTTCTGACATACTGAACATGAAACCTAAATGGACAGCTTGAAAATAGGAAGCGTAATCCAACCCCACTACCCACCCTATTATAATTCTGGTGTTATTTGTTTATATATTTTAAAAAATCACAGAATGCATGGAAATTCCAAGGCATTTTTCAAGTGTTTCAGTTTCTAGTTGACTTATGATACCGTTTAAGATCAGGCTGTTGCAGAGAATAGCTGTTCACCTAAGCAGGTCTATTCTGAGAAAGAAAGTTGATTTGTGTTATCTAACTTGGATATTATTGAGATCTATTCCTATCTATACTTCCAGAACTCTATTCCTGACAGTACTTGAATACAACATATGATTTGTATTTATATTAATAGATTATTCTTCATAATACTATGTAGTCTTTCTTTCTGATACAGCTTCTTATTTTCACCTCCATGCATCTACATGGTAACCTAATTATGTCATTATTGTACCACCATCAGCAATAACGTTAGTCAGGTAAGTTTGCCATGTCATTTCTGCATGTGATACAGCTAACCCTGCTGTTTGCATTGCAAATACATCACCAGTACAGTAAATGCATTTACAAAGGAAGGAGTGGTATATAATAAACAGCATTTTACAAGCAAATAGATGATGTCATTATTAATGACAAGGAACATACTACACAGCTCACAGAGTGCAAAGTGATCAAGAAATAAGATGCAGACATAGATTTTCTGATCTTTTGCATGTTCCCAGAAGTAACAATAAAACTACATGGCTCTACAAGTAAAAAAGCCACAGGAGAATCCCCATGCATAGAGGAGTCCTTTGGTGACTTAAGCTGCCATACTGATTCTTCTGAAGTCATGACTTGGAGCCAGCTCAGCTAGACCTCAGCTTTTAGTCCATAAACCCACAAGATAGATGTGCTACAGTATCCAAGTTCTTATGAGGAACAACATCCAGTAAAGTGTTAATAAAAGCCATAAAAAAGCAAATATACTGCTGTTGGTTGGGTTTTCTTTTTTTAATCGGGAGAAGGAAATTTCAGGATATTAAAAACTGTGCAGTATATTTGGCATCTATGGCTGACTAGCACACACACACACACACACACACACACACACACACACAAAATCTGGTATGGTGAATGAATTAAAGAATAAAAAAGGCCAAGATTCCTCCCAAGGATATGTAACCAACCTCCCGGAAAACAAGCTTTGATTGTGACTGTAGAAGAGGCAGGCTGGTGCACCAGGGGAACACTATGCAGCAGCCTCATGCTGGACAGGCTATGCAATCTCCTAACACGCGATATAGCTCTCATTAAAGACACTAAGCTTTACTGAGACAATGCATTCTTACATTATTTCTCCAGCATGTTGTCTTCAAATGAACACCTCCTTTACCTCCTGATGCAGGAAAATATATGAGAGGCACACAGCTGGGGTAAGAGAGTCTGCCATCACAAACCAGAAAAGATCTGCCTCTCTCAGGTCACAATCCCTAAAATTACTCCTACATGACTTGGAGGTTTGAGATAGCCTTAGCCTTATCTGAATGTTTTTTGGTTTTGTTTTGTTGAGGTTTTTTAAATGGAAAATTTGTGTTATGTACACACATACACACACACACGCATATATATATATTGTAATAGCTGGCAAGAATGAAAGAGTACAAAGGAAAACATATTTCTTCAATAAATATGCAATTTAATTCCTCATATATAAAAAAAATCCCACCCAAACCTAAATTAAAATGTCACTCCTCCTTCCCCCACCAAGACCCAATGGTCTGTCAATTTTGAAGAAACTTTCCAAAGGACCCCAGTCTGCTTTCTATGTTTAGTAGAGAAACCTGAGTGCACCACTACGCCTATAACTCCACTTGAGCTATTGCACAAAACATAGGCATGGCCCTTTCTTCCCTAAATGTTCTGGGCCACAAGCTGGATGTGTCAGCAATATAGCAGATGGGGAAAATGTATACAAGTATATTAATTTTGTAGCCCAGATTTATGCAGAACACATATTTGTACAGAATTCATATAGGATTTTAAATCTTGTTTTAACTCTTACTAGACAGATGTGAAGCTTGGAAAGAGCATGGAAGTATAGCAAATAATATGGAGGGGCTGTGGGTAGGTGTGGAACTGAGAGGACTGCTGCTGTAACTGGTTGCTTTGGTACCCGATTTACACAAGTTAATCTGCATGCCTCAGTTTACTTTCTGTGAAATATTTATACTAATACTAACAATCTCACATTAACTTTGCAAAGCTCTGTTAATTAGCTCATAATTAATTAGGTTCTTAAAGCTCCCTGCTTGAAAGCAGAACTGGGTAAATAAAGCTAAAAGAGAAAGAATATTTTGATTTCTTTTTTTTTCATGGAAGATCTGCTGATGTGCCTGCATGTTCACAAATATTCAGGTGAGCATTTTTATTCACTCAAAATCTCCCAAAGACAAAAGGGCTGTGCCTGCTAGTGTGGAGAAGTATAATGGGAACATTCATACCAGATGTGTGCTCATGACCATCCTGAAAAACTCTTTTCATTGTTTGCACAATGATTTGTCCATGAGTTATAACTGTTCATGAATTATTTCCCAAAGCAAAAAATAAATTTCCTCATGGCTATACAGGATGGTCTATACACACTTTTCAAACTGCTTTAACTGTAGCTGTTTAGAAATGACTGCAGCCACTTTGGTGTCACACCCTTCTGCAGTCAGAGATGCACCTGATCTACAATGGGGTGACTCAATTCATATTTACTGTTGTCTACTGAGAAGCTCTAATAAGGGCCTCATTTTATTTTTTCTTTTTCATGAGGTTTACTGGGTAAATTTAGAGATGGCGTGTGCGCTGGCAGCAGAGTGGCAGCCCCAGCTGGGCTGGCTGCACAGGCATTGCAGGCTGCCGGCACAGCTGGGCTCTGCTGTGGCATGGCAGAGCCGCAGGGAGGTAACACAGCTCCTGCGGGACTGCAGAATGGCACTAATAGGCAGCCGTGGGAAAATTCACTCAGAGTGGTTCTGTCTGAGGAGGCCTGTGGTAGGGGTAAGCCTCTGAAGGATTGTCTTCTTCTTGTTGAATAGACCAAGCTTTTCTAAAAAGGTAAATCACCCAGGTTTTACGCTATTTACTGATGGCGGGTGTTATAGTGCTTAATTTTCGTGTTCCTGGCAACCGTGATGGGAACCCCATCCTCAGTGAGGTGCTCAGAGATCTTCAGCATGCACTGAGAGAGATTCAGAAGCTTCAGTATGAGTGCATCCAGCAGCCTGAGCTGACCCAAGATTGTAAATACATACAGAGAAATGAACAGCAGAGGAACCAGCAAGGAAATGCTCTCACAGATTCTGCTGAAGACACAAGAGTCTCTCTTTGGGCTTCCGTCTCAGCCTCTGACTTGCTCCTGGGCTTAGGTGGTCATATCCTTTTCTGCATGACATGGTAGCACAGACACCTCAACCCATCCACTGCCTTCCAGCACGGAAGGCATTCATTCACTGCAGTGTTAATAAGTAAGCTAGTCCTTAAACGGACTAGTATCACTTTAATACTATTATAAAGTAAATACTTATAACACATATTGTATGTAAATACTAAGTATTACAAAGCATCCTGATGTGCTCTGCAACTGACCTCAGGCACCTTCTGTGTTAAAATTGAGGCAGTTCTAATCCTGGCTTATCTTTATAACTGAAGTTGATCCAGATAAACTTTATATTGATACATGTTGGGGACAGGTAGGACTTGCAGATATAAATAATTTAGTGAGCCTGGTCCTAACTGCTTATTCTGTGTACAAATCTACCTCTATGTCACTGTAGATGCCCACACTATGTAACTTTTTGTTCAAACCGTCATAGTCAGAGAAGGATAAAGACTTTAAATCATTCCTTAAATATAACTCATCCTCAGAACATCATGGGATTTAATGACTGATACACAGTGGAAGTGACAGACAGGAAAACCCTGTTAACCCACAGGTCCAGAGGATAAGCTGAAACATTTTCAAAGAATTCATCGTGTCTGGCATCATAAAAGTGGCTCAGTTCATGAAGTGAATAATTTCCAGTGAATTTTTAGCTCAACTCCCATGTAAGTAATGCACAACAAGAGAACAGTCTCATCCCTCCATTAAAATATTCTCTGCTGTAAATCTGACAAGCTTCAGAAAAAAAAAAAAAAAAAGAAAAAAAATTGTATCAACTGAAAAACCTGCATTATGTAGTACCTTATTCAAAAACTCAGGAGAACATACAGTGTGCTATCTGCGGGATAGCATTCTTTTTTTCCTCCAGATGTCTCTTTTTCCTTCCAGAAGTTGCAGAGCATTGGACAAGCAGTAACAGATGATGAACACATGCATAACTACAAATGGGCAAGCTGATTGTTTTCAGAATTGGTATAAACATTTGCTCTTGGATTGAGATTTAGCCCATAGCAAATCTTTACATTCTCGTTATAAACCTCTGACAAAAAGAGCTTCTAATGAAAATGCTGACAGTGTGAAAATGTGGTTATGGTCACGAAAACAAATGGATAAAAAGTAGCATTTTGTAGTTCCATATGTATACTTCATCAGGGAAGTCTTTGCTAAGTTTACATTTCAAAGCAAAGTCTTGATGATAACTGTTTCTCCTATCCTTTCTATTTTGGGCCACCAAACCTACTGCTATTACTTCTATCTCCTACACTACCATTTAAAAAAAACAAAACCCAAACAAACCCAACACAGGTTGGGATATGAACTTCTCTGAGAGGTGAGTGAGAGACACATCAGCTGGATTTTTTAGCATCTCTTTGATTATCTAGATACTAGTAGAGCTCAGTAGCACCAGTCAGGACATGGAGTCACTGCAGTAGGGTGTTATGGACTGGAAAAATGGGAGAAAAAGCACATGTGGAGAAGACAATTTAATTGTATCTGTTTGCATGGGGGGCCTGGCAGGAGGAAGAGGAGGAGGAGAAAGGGCTCAGCAGGGCAGGAGACGTGAAACAAGCAGTCTGGGGAGGCTTTCCCAAAGGCCGCTACTACTTCTTGGGAGGTACAAAAAGAGGTCCTGCCCCTTTTCTGCCTGAAAGTGGGATGTCCGAAGGGCTATGATACTTCTTCTAAACTTAGGCTTGACGTTCTTTTGGCCTGTTGTGATGGAATTCCCAATATGGGGAACAAGGGTGATTACAGCTGGGGAGTGTTTCAGCCTTGCATTATGAGAAAAAAAGGCAAAAAGAAAAGATGATTTATGACATCTAAGAAGTGTATGGTATTCATGGTTATAATATAGGACAAGGGAAGGCAACACACAATGGCAACCTGGTTTGAGCACCTAAAACAGCACCGCCAGCACCATGCCAGCATCCTCGCTGACCATTCCATGGTCCACAGGGCAGCCTGTGAGCAGAGACAGGTGCATATAAAGGCTATTGAATATTTTTATTCATGAAAGCATAAGCAAAGTGCAGATCAATAAGTGATAATGGACAGAAATACGGGTTTACAGGCACAGACCATCTGAATGTTTTTTGGGACAAGCCATCAAATTAGGTTCTATCTGACAGAGGACGTAAGTCTTCAATACAGTCAGGGCTTACTAGGCTTGCTTTAAACTAGCAACTACAGAATAAAAGAAAAAGATATGACAGCATAAGATAGAAAAGAAAAAAAAAAATAAAAATCCCTAACCCAAGTTCTTAAGAACCATGAATGTCAAAACCAAATATGGGACTGACAACCAGGAGGAAATCAAGCAAAGTGATGGTGCAATAGGGTATGCAGGGCAGTAAAATCTGGCATGATATTTACTGTGGCATCCCTGTTTATGGTGGCGAGGGAAGCAGGGTCACCTTTCCTTGACTGATGGATCCTGTACAGCTCTGAAGCTCATTATTATGAGAAAGACACTGAAAAATTTTCAGGATACTCACACAATGCAAAAACCTGAAACTAAGTTAAAAAAGAGACAACTTTTAATAACATTCTAGAAGCAACAATGCTCATGATGAGATAAAAAAGGGCTTGGTTAAATAATGACGGAGGATGCCAGAGGAATGGCAGTGAACTACTAACACCTGGAGCCAGCAAGAATTTTATTAGTGACTTCAGTGTGACCCAAGTTCTACTGCAAGGAGTCAGAGGAAATGTCCAACACAATGAAGAGGATATTGGAAGTAAGGCTTTTGCATAAAGCAAATTAAAATGTAGCTGAATTTGATGAAGACCTCCTGCCAGCAGGGTTGTCTGTGGCACTGGAAAATCTTCATGCTGCCACAGACAGCAAACAAGCACACCGCTCAGAAAAACTTCACTAGCTTGTGGTATAATGAACACAGAATTCTATCATTGCAACTATATACACCCGCTGAATTTGACTCCACTTGAAAAGCTGAGAGCTCTTAAGTTGCTACATTGAAAACAATTTAATTGAACCTAGCTAATTAGAATATAACAAGTACTTAAAAATTATTCAATGCTTTAAAAATCTTTTGATTAATTTGAAATTCTGATGGCAAATTAGTAAATGTTCATCAGTAACTTCCTGTGCTTGACTCAATACATAATAAAAAAAAGCCAAAACATATATTTTGTCAATAGGGACACTTTGAGAAAACATACACAAATAGAAAATAATAATGTGGAGTAAGGAATAATTAATTAATTCAAGCTTCAAGATAAGATCACTGTGTCCTGCTGACCCTACATGTTAATCAGTTGATTGATTAATTGCTACAATCATAATAATTATAGGGTGTAAATCTAAATACATTTAATGATAGTTTACACTTAGAATAAAAATGTCTTTTATGTCTGTTTATCTTCACAATTTCTTGAAGCCTACTCATACTTTTTGTTAGCCATAAATAAACCTGAAACATTTTCAGATGTTATCTTTGTGATGAGGTAGGTTTATACTTCATTCATCTGATCAGCAATATTTTTTTGTATGGCCTTCACCTCCTGTCTAATGAAAAATATGTTCCTAGATGAGAAAAAATTATGTGCAGTAACCAATACAGCTTCATCAAAAGCTCATCTTAAATGAAAGACAAGTGGACATACCAATAAGGCTATTGTATAGTTATAGACTGCCTTTAACCAGGAGAGTTTTACATATTGAATCCTTCTTCCACTACATAAACTTAGTCTGAACTGAAATGGTGAAGTGTACCAGCAGCAGACAAAAATATTAAAGAAAACAGCCCAAGGAAATTCAGGAACTCTTCTGCTGATTTGTAATTCATAGGCAATGCAGAAGATCTTGACATCTACATGATTTTTGAATTTGTTCTTTCTTGTTAAACATAATAGTCCTTTATGATTGCACCAAAAGAAAGGTATGGGTCCTTTCAGCTCAACTCGAATAGCTAAAATCCATTTTTCTATTAAAAAAGTACATGAAAAGAAGAGACAAAGGTTACACAGTTAAATATGTTGAACATTGTTAAAATACACTATAAGACTAGATTTTAGGGTACTGAGGTCTCACTAAATCAGTAATGAGGTGCTTCGGTAGGAGTGACAGGTAGAACTTGTAGTTGTTTGTACTCCACGTATGCCACAGATAAAAACTCCTCTTTCTATCTCTGCCAACCTGGTTAACAAGTCCTACATGATTGGTCCTGACTCCTACTTAGATTATAACTCCTTTGTGTTTCTCCTGAAGCGAAAAGTGGCCTGAAGTTGGAATTTCATTTGCTTTTGTAGAAGCTGACAAAGCATAGCAAAACACCTTGTTGAACCAAGGATGACATTTCTTTCTCTTTTCAATATTTAAAAAAGAATTGGCCTAATTTTCATTTCATTCTTGCCATTGCAAAACATTAGGAAGTATTAAATGAGCGTGTGCCTTAAATTTTTTAAAAGAAAAGAATGACTGTCTGCTAAAATACAGACCTTAACAGCAAATTTCATGACCATTTTCAATTGCGCAGTGCTAGAAATTTTGGTTTCTTTGTTTATAGAGTTTGTATCCATATACTGCTTTGCAACTCTCATTTTGCAGAGATATTTGTTAAATAAATAATGGTAGGTTAGGAATTATAGTATAAATATTTTAAGGAGCCACTAAAGCGTCCTCAAAAGAAAAAATACACTAAAGAGACAAATTCCAAGTGAATGAACTTTTATGGCCTTCAAAGGGTTACTTGACCTTCTACATTTGCAGCTTGCTTGACTCAAAGTTACAGCAGTGGAGGAGATAACAGTGAAACTGTACTATAAAAATAAATTACTATCATGAATATTAAGCAACAAGGATATAATAAACATGACTACTTACATGATTCTGATTTATTGATACTGATTTGCTAGTAAATTATCACACAAAGTACTCGTTGTAGTTGTTCAGGAACATGTGCAAAATAAAGCTTGGTGGACACTTCCCAAAGACCTTGACATCTGTCACTGAATTCATACTTGGAGATTCTTGAGGTCTATTCTTCTGGTATGTCATACTGAGGTGCATTTACTTTTCCATTCCACAGTTTTACATATTTATTTCTAATTTTTGTCTGCCTGGCTTCTTTAAACTCCATTTTTTAGCCATGCATGTTTTTAAAACTATCATGGAGGTTCAGCTCTGACACAGTGGAACAAATCCAGCTGCAAAATCTCCTAAAGGCTGTTCATGCTTGTTTTGTTAAATAGTGTTCACTTTGAGTCAAGAGGTTTCATTACTATATTTATGAACCTCTTGGCACCAGGAGTTGGTATTTCCTGGTGCTAAGCATTAATGCATTTTGTATCACTCTTTAGCATCAGGAACTCTAAATCACTGGTGCTGAGGGGTTAAAGATAGTAAAATAAACCAGGTATTTATTTCCAGATAGAAATTTTTAGTGTATGTGTGCATGCTTGATCTCTGTGTGTCTATATAGTCTGAGAAACTATCAAATAGCAGAGGTAGAAAGCAGGCTACCACAGTCACTACCTAGTGAGAATGGAGGTTTTAAGGGATCTCAGCATTAACAGCTATATTCTGCATCAGATATTTGTTATCCAAATTGATGGAAAGTATCCTATCTGAAAACAGGATTATTATTCTTCAAATTTAAAACCTTCTTTGTGTTTATGTGGCTTATATTATTTTATGACATGGTGTGTTATGTCAAACCTAAGATTATTTTTCAAGATTTCTGAGACAGAATCTACTTCATTTTGCCTGTCATCAGCCTAAAGCATGTTCCAAAAAGACCACTTTTTTGAGACAGTGATTCACAAATACCATCTGAACTAAAGGACAGCTACTGCTTCAAAGCAAAACCACACATTTTGGATCAAATGCTATTAACATCCCCTAAAATGGTTACTCTCATCACGGTTTGATACTTCTCTTGTGGAGGATATTCACACAGAGGACTTTATTTTTTTTTTAATGTTAATACGCTTAAGCTTGCAAACAGGAATATAGCCTCATCAGGTGCCCTGATCTGTGGGGTAAAGAAAAACAAACAGTGACCTCAGCTGCAGAGAGAGGCCTCTGGCTGAATGTGAACATACAGATGCACATCAAACACAAGCCAACGAAAAGGCTATTCTAGAAGTGGCACTTGATAGCCCAGGGCTGGAGCTGCAGAAGCGTATATAAGCCTGCCTGCCAGGCAACCCTCCCTGCTTCTCCCATTTTGGTTTTGTCTGAAAAAGAAAAGAAAAAGAAAATAGAAAAGGAAAAGGAAAAATGAAAGAAAAGGAAAAGGAAAAATGAAAGAAAAGGAAATGGAAAAGGAAAAAAAGAAAAGGGAAAAGGAAAAGGCAAGGAACAGGAAAAAAAGAAAAGGGAAAAGGAAAAGGCAAGGAACAGGAAAAAAATAGGAAAAAGAAAAACAATGAGAAAAAGGAAAAGAATAAGATGAAGAAGAAGAAAAAGAAAAAAAAGAAAGAAAAGAAAAACAAACACCAACTATTTCAGATGAGCTTTAGCAGATCTCCAGTTTTCAGTCATGTTTTAGGTTTCTAAAACCTTTGAGGGTTGTACCTTTCTGTTTGCTTCAGATCTTAAGTTTTGTGTAAGTGATTAATACACCATTTGATTTTCTAACCATTTAAGCAAACCTAGGTGAAGAGGGTTTGCGCCTGGCTTGCACTTATATATTTTTTCCCCCGTGCAACATTATCACTCAAAAGTGTTTAACAGTGAATGAGTCAGACCATGATCTGTCAGTGAATTAGATTGTGCTCCTGATCTTAGCGAGATTATCTCTCTGATATACTACCTTCCCAGGCAATTAAGGCATTAGCATTTTGGCCAAAATGTAACAGTAGTCAAACGGGTTAACAGGCTAATGAATTTTATATAGAAGGGAGTCAAAGGGAGCAGTTTGACTCTGCAGTAAGCCAGTAAATTGCATTTTATTTTAAAATTGTGGACATTTTAAATTTAATATCTGTACAACAATAAGGCAGTGGATTGCAGAAAAATTTCAGCATCTAAAGAAGCATCCTTAAAAGTAAAATTTTTGTTTGTTGAGCTTCTTGTGCAATAACTTGTCGTAGGGCCACACACTCCCTCACACCCATTTAGGAGGAGGATGTACAGCACTTCTCATTTCTTCCATTCCCACACTATGTCTTCTTTTACTTGACTTCCCTTCTTAGCTGTTATGTGGTTCAGCTGGTGTAGTGCAGCTGCTAAAGATACTTGTCTGCAGCCACATTACCCAGTTTTCCAGCACTACTTTTTCACAATTTATGTCCCTCAAGAGACACTATAAGTCCTATTAACTTTGAACTCTGCCCGGCCTTGGTAAGAACACAAATGGAGTAGAGGGAATTCCTCTCCCTCAATGCTCCTTTTAGTGCAGCCCAGGCCATGGCTGGCTTTCTGGGCTGCAAGCACACATAGCCAACTCACATTGAGCTTCTCAACTAACACACCCAAGTCCTCAGCATTGCTCTCAATCCATTCTCAGCCCTGCCTGTGTTCATTCTTGGGATTTTGCTGACCCATGTACGGGACCTTGCAGTTGGATGGGGACCTCAGACTTCCACCCTGGCAAATCTGTGCCTGATTTGAACCTGTGACTTAACTTCTCTCTGAAATTCTGTGAAATTCAGTGATCATTCTGTACGTAGTGTTACTGTTATTATTCTAGTTATATTATTGTGCAACATGCCTTTGTGCAACATGGCATTTTTCTTTTCCAGCCCCATGTGTGTGCTGTTAAACTGTGAGGATATTTTTTTGACCATTCATGACTCGTTTCTGTGCCTGTCTGCCTTTGTGGAATTTTTAGGACATGTAATGTCTTGTTTCTTTCTCCATGCGAGTTTCAGACCATTTCTAGAACATTTCCAGAAAAAAGAGAGCTGTTGTAACTCCTTTCATGACCTATTACTGCTCTCAGGTGTTAAAGACACAGGTAAAGCAGGGTCTGTATTACTTAATTTTACTTCTACCTGATTTTTGCCCAAAGGTGTGTCATAGCCCTAAGTGTGAATGTTAAAGTTGTGCTTTTTTAGCTCAATTAATTCTTTGTTATCAGGAGTCTTGTCTGAGGTCACAAAGAGTACATAGACATGGTACTATGCACACTTTTCATCATTATAAAACCATATTTTATAAAACTGCAAGGTAATGGTTCATATTAAGACGTTTTATGGTTGGTTTTACCTGATAGAATTTGAGGACCTACACAGTTGCACAAATTGGCAGAGAAATTTCCAAATGAAGAGCCTGATGTTAGGAGCACTCACACAGTGTGGTCACAGCATGCTGGTGCTGGAGACCCTGGTGGGAGGTAACAATTCCTTGAAGGATAAGTGAAAACAGCTTAAATTTACCAGGTGCCAAAGGTGCTTGAAGTATTTAGGATGCATAAATGTAGTCCATAAAGTTAGTGCTTACTCTGAATACTACAGCTGTAGTAGTCTAGGTCTTCAAATAGTGTACTAGTCCAGGTCTTCAAACATCTACATGATGAGGACCAGAGAAAACTCAATTGTCATCTTTTTTCACCAAGACATTATCATGCTATTCTTTGATGTTTCTGATCACCAATCAGGGATACGTGGTGTTACTCTTATTACTCTTATTTGGGAACAACTTTTAGATAGTAAGAAGGTATATGGAGATATGAAGATAGTACAGTACTGCATGTGATGAATTTCTGCATTGCCTTCTCTTCTTGAGAGTTCTTTTCCCTTCCTTCCTGGCCTTCTCTTCACCACTCCCCACCCCCCTTCCCATCTCTTTCATTTTTGCACCTCTGAAATTATGTAACTGGGACATTATAGTCTGCTTCTCCTCCTGTTATTACTTTCCCTGGGTGGAAGCTTCAGTCACAAGCCTGATGAAACATTTTTCCCCTTGAACCCAGAGTGCCAATTCTCACTTTGTCAAGAGCTCAGGAAAACCTTAATGGGAAGTTCCTTTACCCCTGCCTCCCACAAACACTCCAGGTTACAGAGATCTTGTCACAGCCACTAAAGAGCTCCTTCTCTCTTTCCTCCTCTCTTCTGCCTAGTGTTGTTGATTGGATTTCTCAGTTTCTCTTTCACCATTCTCTCTTGCTTGATTTTCTCCGAGATTCTCTTATGCTAACCCAGATATGAACTCTTAAGTTGGTTTCCTTCTTGCTTCTGCCCTTTCTTTCCTGCACAAAATGATTCTCTTAACCACAGATGAAATTTAAATAACACAAATATACTATTTTCCATGCCCCAAAAGTAAGTAAAAGAGGAGCAAAGCCATGCTTTTTTTTATTTGCAAGTTTTTGATTGCACAGTCTGTCAACCAGCAACTGGTGTAAACCTAACAGAGTTACCAGATCCTCAGTGACTGATCTAGCTATCAGTTACAAATATAAACAACTTTTTTGCAAATTGAAGTGAGCCACATTGTTTCCCAGATATTTCCACTAAGCATCCAATGACTCCTCCAGCTTCCCACAGACATTAACGCTCTGACCACCTGTGTCCCATGGCAGGTAAGAGCACAGGAGAAAAAAAAAAAAAGCCTTGTTAGTGTTTGTGTAATTGAGGACAAGTCACAGTTTTGACATAATTCTGTCTAATGAATGTTATTTGCAAGTCCTGGCTTCAAAGCACTATACTGAACCTATCGTGTACAGCAAAGTTCTTGAAAAAGGTTCTCACTGAGCAGATCACTGCAGATTTGTATCCAATAATTTATTGTGCAAGCACTATATCATTCATATCACAAACACCTGTGCAAGCCAGTTGGCCTAGTCAATTCTTGTTTAACATTTAATTATGAATATAATTAGCATGAGTTAAGAGACAGGCCAGGCATCTGTAATAAAATTCCCACTGTGCTAAAAAAATTATAACTATAATAACAAAAACCACTAAGCCAGGGAAGAATACGTCTCTCCTGTGCAAACTTTTACATGACAGCGAAATCCAAGTAGAAATTCTTTTAAAACTTTTTCATTACCTTTAATGATAATTGTAAAGCCTCCACAATATTTATAAACCCAAATTATATAGTTTTCCTCTTCCTTTAATATTAAGGCAATTTTCATCACTGGTGCAACCCTTTAAGTCAGGTTCCTCAGATTCTCTTCCTCAAAAGATAAATTAACTGATTTGACAGCATCACTGAGACACTGTGTTAGGCAAGGCTTACGAGGCAAAAAAAAAAAAAAAAGTTTAAAATATTATTTCAGTGCACATCTAAGAGTTTTATGAAGTTCTCTTTGTAGCCCAACATTTGTAGCCCAACAGAACTGTGTCCTAGCAGAACCTAGAATCAGGCTCCCTATGGACAGGTGAAACCTGGGCATCCTTCACAAAGCAAAGCCCTACAGAGGAAATAAACCTTCATGTGTAGATTTTCTTTTAATTTCCCTTTTTACAACTTAATTAAAACTCTCTAATAAGAAAAAGAACAAAACAACCCTAGGAAGAAATGTTTTACTCACTAATTTTCTTTCCAATGGCTTTTATTTCTTAACACGTTGGGCTATTTTCCACCTCAAAAGAAAAAATCTGTTCGTAAGCATGCCCTCCAATTTATTTATTTATTTACTGTTTTTCATAAAATAGTTACTTCCAAACCTGGAAAGATCTATTTTAAAATGCTGTGGAGCAGAAACAGTTTGCAACTGTGAAGGGAAGGTCACTGAAAGAGAACTAGGAGGTTACTGGGGCATATTGTTCCTTGACACTTCCTGGGATCAGAAAGACTGGGATGAACCTCTTTAGTTACCACTTTGCTGCAATTACAAATATGATGGCATCCATTTACATCTTCAGTGGAGTTCTGCTTTCTTACTGGCTCAGATTTGAGTGGAGACTGTACTATAATAGGGTAGCTTATAGCTGGGAATGTTATGGCTAAAATGTATTTGTAGCCAGGTTGTACTTGTTACACTTTTCTTGTGGAATACAATTCTTCAGTTTAAACTACACTTTCTCACCTATTTTTTTTTTTTTTTTTAACTTACTGGTTTCACTCAGGATGAGCACAGAATCAGTTTTTGCCTGTACTTTGTTAACACCCACAGATTCAAAGCCTCCACTTCTAGCCTCTTGATGCCCTATATCATCTAAACATCTCTTCTAAAATGTGAAGGATTTCTCTTTCTATTCCAATATCAGTTAATAATTCTTGAATCAGAATTTCACACAACTTTGCAGATAAGGTTTCAAAAAGCTGGATTTAACTACTTAATTTCCACTGAAAATACCTAGTACCACTTGTTGAATTTCTGTTATTACTGTTAGTGGAATTTTTCTCTGGAGAAAACATACCATAACGTATTAGTATATTTATATGGATAAATAGGCCTGAGATTATGCTACCCACAAAATCATTCCCTTTTTTAGGAAATCTTTTGAAGAGTTGTACCTCAACTTTTGAATACTTCTTGTTTCTACACATTTTTTGTTCTGTTCACATTAATTAAAGGATTTCTAATGCCTTCTTATATTTAGATTTGGTCAAAAAGGTATTAATTACAATTTATTATGTGAGATATATTGTAGTGACCCTGGACTTGTTTACAAATCAAAATGTTCACATGAAATTGAGGCTTTCTGATGCCATGCCAAACCCCTAAACTTCCTTGGAAAAGTAAAAGGAGGATAGGAAAGCAATTTCAATAGGAGACTCGCCAACTGTGAATCTGAAGGCAGTTTGATTAGGACTCGAAGCCCACAGATTGAGATTATGACAGAAATTTGCATAATGCCAGAGACTGATAAGATTTGGTTTCTCAGGAACCTATTACATGATGATGTTAAGAGACTGTCATGGATTTCTTACAGTGCAATATGCTGACTTGTCTTTCCAAGACAAGTTGGCCTTGAGCCTTGTTCTTTGTAAGCCTCAAGTGAGGTTTCTTTAGATGTCTTTTGAAAATCTCTTTAGACATCTTTTATAACTTTCCACCAACATGATATAAGGATGTTATGACTGTCAGAATAAATGAATGTATTTACTTCCTTTCTGTTTCCCAGCTACTATTTCATAACACTGCATAGTAGTTCAGAGCAGGTCCTCGCTACGCTATGTTTTCAACCAATGTGGCTCTGTTCTTCAATCATGATTATGTATTGATGACTAGATTTGTTTATTGCCTCCTGACACAGGGTTTTTTTTGGGTTTTTTTTTTTTTCCCCCCCTGGTTTTGGTGCAGACAGCTTCTGTGCAAACTCCTCAAAAGTTGCATTATTCAGTGCAAAATTTTCTATGGCCTGCTGAAGACCAAAGTGTGATCATTGCCCAGATAGATGTGAGTTTCTGCAACATGTTGTCTCAAGCCACACAGGCAGCAAGTTCTTGGAGGACCTATCTGAAGCAGGACTAAAGCCCAAGCTCAGAGAAAACCTATATTACTGATGCCAGGCATCCCGGAGGTAAAGACAACTGACCAACATGGAGAGGACTGACAACTACTGATGGCACTGTTATCTTTTGTGGGTTTAAACAAAATCTGTCATTCTTATGAAAGAAGAGACTATTAATCTGATGTGTTATCATCATAGATTTTGTCAGACAAGACCAGTAAAGACCAGTATCTCATAGTAGCAAAACCGTAATAATTTTTGTAATCTAACATCTTTCAATAACCTAAAAAGTCATAAAACTATCATGCGTAAGATAGATACTAAACAACCACCTTCAGTTTCCATATAGTAGGGTAACACATAACATTTTAGGATTGATAGAAAAGAGATTGTAAATTCTGCTTAACATGCACCAGGAGACCCTAAATGATATATTGAAAGAATATGTGTGAAATAATTTGAAAAAAGTGTTAATGGTCTATCAGAGCAATAAAAAGAAAAATAATTTCCAGATCTTGATAACCCCCCTCCAAATTATATGAGTAACTAATGTGGACCTTAGGTAGTGTCTATGCACCATTATAATTCTGAAAAAGCTCATCCAGCTTCCATCTGCCCCTGAAGGTGTATAACTTAATTAGATGCTGCTATTGTGGCCTTTGAAGAACTTTAGGTGCCTATGGCTTTGCTTCTGCCTATGTAGAGAAGCGTTTCTTTTTCTGCCACAGCTGAAAAGTTTGCACTCTAGAGATGGGGGATTACTTTACCTAAGTGCCTGGTGAGGCTTGATCCTGGGGAGGATTACCAGGACCTAAGCCATATATGTTAACCAGATCTGGTACTCTACACATGCTGTCCCTTCTCAAGGGACTTGGTGGCTGATACGGATCCCATGTTTTCTGTTGCTCATCCTGAGGTCTGAGATGTCTGATATAAGGTTGTGGATTCTACTTGAATGCCTGCAAGACAGATTTTCCAACTCTACATTTTTATTAAACTCATTTCTGTATTCATCTGCCTTAAGTGGGAAATATACAGCAGTAACAGATACCTTCATTCAGAAAACTGCAGAATAATTATAATTCTGGAAAAAGATTTTCTATTTAGAGTATATATGTATATATATGTCTCTGTGTGTGCATTTTAAACAATAAATCAGCTATTTATCTACAGTATTTACATGACACATATTAAATTCATATTAGAGATAAAGGATTGAAATGAAGGCATAATCCCTAGGCCTTGTTGGAAAAATCTTTCCAACGTAGTAATTTTTCCAACCTGTTGCAGACAAAATCAAAGACCTGAATTCCAGCCTTCCAAACCAGAGACAGATGTTGCAGCTTTGGGAACAGGGTGGAATTTTCCTTTGTGGAATATCAGTAGGGATTTTTTGTAGCTGTAGTTGGACAGATGCATTGTCTATAGAGATGCATAGTCTATACAGCTTTTTGCAGCTGAAAAGATCTGGAAGGACCAGTCTGTATTTGAATATATCCTATTCTGAGGATATCAGCCATAATTGCACTGAAGAATGTAGCAGATGTCCTGGTTTAGCTGTAACAGTTGTTTTTTTTCCTTCCTAGTAGCTGGTGCAATGCTGTGTTTTGGCTTTAGTTTGAGAACAGTGCTGATAACAATTAAACCTGTGGTTTAATTGTTGCTAAGTAGTGCTTTACTCTGATCAAGGGCTTTTCAGTCTTTCATGCTCTGCCAGTGAGGAGAGGCATGGAAAACCAGGAGGAAGCAGAGACAGGACACCTGACCCAAACTAGACAAAGGAGTATTCTATACCACAGCACGTTGTGCCCAGTATATAAACCGGCGGGAGTTACCCAGAAGGGACTGATCACTGCTCGGGTCAGGTTGGATATTGGTTAGCGGGTGGTGAGCAATTATATTGTGCATCACTTGTGTTAATTG